>NC_135975.1:31689353-31981853 GCF_053455715.1 Rhinoraja longicauda
GGACTGAAGGGCCTGTTTCCACGCTGTATCTCTAAACTCAGGACAATGGGGTCATGGTTTAAAGGAATATGGTGTGAAATGAGCATTTGCCCTGATTCTATTGAGCTGACTTTGGCTTGCTTGGACTCTGTGAGAAAGGAGTCTATGGACAGAGTGTTGATAAATGGGGTGAGTATAAATGGAATTTGATGGTCAGCATTGATAAGATGGGCAGAAGGGCCTATATGACTATGAAAATGGGCTGTGGAGAATTCTTTTGATATGATTTATTTAGTTTATTTTAGTTTAGAGATATCCCCTCCATCTCCGTGGACAGGCGCAGTGCAGTGGTAGAGTTGCTGCCTGACAACGCCAGAGACCCGGGTTCCATCCCGAATACAGGTTTAGTTTAGTTTAGTTTAGAGATACAGCACGGAAACAGGCCCTTCGGCCCACCGAGTCCGCACCGACCAGCGATCCCTGCACATTAACACTACCATACACCCACTAGGGACGATTTACACAGACACCAAGCCAATTAACCTCCGTCTTTGGAGTGTGGGAGGAAACTGAAGATCTCAGAGAAAACCCACGCAGGTCACGGGGAGAACGTACAAACTCCGCACAGGCAGCACCCATAGCCGGGATCGAACCTGGGTCTTGGGCGCTGCAAGCGCTGTAAGGCAGCAACTCTACCGCTGCGCCACCGTGCCGCCCGTTGCTGTCCGTACGGTGTTTGCACGTTCTCCCCGTGACCGCTTGCATTTTCTCCGGATGCTCCGGTTTCCTCCCACACTCCAAAGACGTGCACGATTGTAGGTTCATTGACTTCAACTAAAACGTTGTAAATTGTCCCCAGTGTGCAGGATAGTGCTCGTGCACGGGGATCGCTGGTCGGCGCGGACTCAGCGGGCCGAAGGGCCTGTTTCCGCGCTGGATCTCTAAAGTCTAAAGTCTAACAGCACAGTGAGAGAACAGTCATCGGAAGGATAGCAGCAGTTTAAGAAGGTGTCCCCCCCCCCCTCCCTTCACATGTGCAATCAATCCTGGCCTTGCCAGAGGTGCCTAGTTGCCGACAAGCAAATAAATAACGTCCATATATCACCAATAAATCCAAAGGAAACACATTTTCCTGGGCAGAAATGAAGACCTCAGTACAATAAAGTCTGATTAAAGTAATTAATACAGCTCTCTTTTAAAGGGAAGTGTGTTAGACTCTGGGGGGAAGGCTCTGTAGTTTAGTTTAGTTTGGTTTAGTTAGGTTTAGTTTAGTTTAGTTTAGGAATACCGCATGGAATAGGTCTGAAGAAGGGTTCTGTCCCGAAACGTCACCTGTTCCTTTTCTCCAGAGATCCTGCCTGACCCGCTGAGTTACTCCAGCTTTTTGTGTCTATCTACGGAAACAAGGCCTTTGGGCCATTGAGCCCACGACGACCATCGATCACCCTACAACACCCCGGGTCTATGTTATCCCGCTTTCTCACCCACACCCAACACACTCGGGGCAATTCTACAGAGGGCCAATCAACCCACAAACCCGTATGTGGGAGGAAAGTGGAGCGCCCGGGGTAAGCCCACGCAATCACAGGGAGAGCGTGCAAACTCCACACAGTTGGCATCCGACGTCAGGGTCTCAACGCTATGAGGCAGCGTCTCCACCAGCTGTGCTTACTGTTGTTCGATACGGTTGAGAGGAGTTTTATGTCGTGCATTAACACCATGTGGATTATTAAAACCTATTTCAAAACCTATTTCTACTCCCTAAAGCGTTTGAGGCCCTCTGAGGGGGCGCTGTGAACTGTTTATGTATGTGCTGTTATGTTTGTGTGCCATTGTATGTTCGTTCTTAGTATCTGAACTGATGTACAGCACTTTGGTCAACGTGGGATGTTTTTAAATGTGCTATACAAATAAAATGGACTTGACTTGACTTGATTAAACTGAGATGGCCATTTTGGGCTGTAAAATTGTGGGTAATTGGGTAATAAAGTGTCCAGCCGGTCGGTGTGCAGTGTTGATTACCTACCTGGATGGGTTGCAGCTGTTTCCCTATGATGCCAAGGCGATCTTTGGTATTCCCTTCCATTGACTCCATTTACACTTCATGCTGCTTCGACAAGGCCACCTGCATTATCAACAGGTCTCACCATGGCCGCTCCCTCTTCTCCCCTCTCCCATTAGGTGAAAGTTACAGAGCCATGAAAATGCACACCCCCAGATTCAGGGACAGTTTCTTCCCAGCTGTTATCATCCGACTAAAAAACAAGAGAGCAGTCTTGAGCTACTATCTATCTCATTAGAGACCCTTGGACTATCTTTGATCGGACTATACTGGACTTTACCTTGCACTAAACGTTATTCTCTTAATCACGTATCTGCACACTGTGGACGGCTCGATTGTAATCATATATTGCCTTTCCGCTGACTGGTTAGCAAGCAGCAAAAGCTCGGTACACGGGACAATTAATTAAACTCAAATAAACTAAAGCTCGGATGGAAACGCAGATGCTGGTTTACACTGAAGATAGACACAAAATGCTGGGGTAACTCAGCGGGACAGGCAGCATCTCTGGAGAGAAGGAATGGGTGACGCTTCGGGTCTGAAGAAGTGTCTCGACCTGAAACGTCACCCATCCCTTCTCTCCGGAGATGCAGCCTGTCCCGCTATGTTACTCCAGCATTTTGTGTCTATCTTCAAACGAGCTAAACTCAATCTGAAGGAATGTCTTTGCTCTAAATAGGGGCAGCATCAGTTATTCTTGTGCTCTTGGGGAAACACAGTGGCTACACCAAAAGCACAATGAAAGAGTTAACTGGAAGCAACAGGGAGCAGTAATTTGGCTGTTGGGCGATAACAGAGACTGGGATAAATTAATTTGAGGGAAATTGCGTTAAAAGAAAACTGATGGATAAGCAGTCATGGGAAATCTGTCTGCAGGGAAGCACAAATGAGAATAACTTGACTTTCATGTGACCCTTAATCTATTTATAGGAGGGAGAAATCAAGAAATGAAGTACCCATCAACAGTAGTTTAAGTCAACAACGAAAATTAATTGCTTTTACTTTCAAACTCTTTTCCGGGCTTTTGCGGGCTTCATAGGAAGTTTCCCGTCCAATCTGTTTCTTTCCTCTCACCACCCACCCATCCCGATGCACATGTTTCTAATATATTCATCAAAGATCTCCGAATGCAAAACCTTTGCCCACTAATTGGCCACATCAGGGAAGCAATTAGCAATGGGGGCAGTTGATGGAGAGAGAAGTTATGAATTCCAACTATCGGACCACTGAATATATGGGATGTTTAGGGCAGTTATTCATTATTCTTGTCACGTGTACTGAGGTACAGTGGAAAACTTTCGCTTGTACGCTCTCCATTCATAGGGAAGACTATTAGGGGAGGCGCGGTAGAGTTGCTGCCTTACTGCACCAGAGACCCCATTTCGATCCTGACTATGGGTGCTGTTTGTACGGAGTTTGAACGCTCCCCCCGTGACCTGTGTGGGATTTCTCCGGGCTCTTCGGTTTTCTCCCACACTCCAAAGATGTGCAGGTTTGTAGGTTAATTGGCTTTGGTAAAAATTATAAATTGTCTCTCGTGTGTGTCGGATAGTGTTAGTGGGATCGCTGGTCCCGGTGGGCCAAAGAGGCATTTTCCATGCTGTATCTCTAAACGAAATTATACATGAATACACTCAAGCCATACACAATGCACAGATAAAGGATAAAGGGTACAACGTTTAGTGCAAGATATAACATTGAAGTTCGATAAAGTTCCATTAAAGATAATTTGGTGGTCTCCAATGAGGTCGATTGGAGGATATGATTGCACTCCAGCTTGCGAGAGGATGGTAGAGTTGCCCGAATACAGCTGGGAAGAAACTATTTCTGAAACTGGTGTTTTCAAACTTCTGTACAGTAAACTTTTAAACTTATGTGGGATACCGATATTGTTCAGTGTCTTACGAACACGTGGACAAGAAGGCAATTAATAAGCTGAGGAGATACGAATAGTGGAAGGGCAAAACACAAAGTGCCAGAGGAACTCAGCCTGTCAGGTAGCATCCATTGAGTCTGAAGAAGGGACCCGACACGAAACGTCACTTATCCGTGTTGCCCAGGGTTGCTGCCTGACCCGCTGAGTTACACCTGCCCCTTTTGCCTTTATCTGTGGAGGGAATGGACAGGCAACGTCTTGGGTCAGGATCCTTCTCCAGACTGAAGAAAACACTGTCTGCCCACCCACTCCACAGGTAAAGACACAAAGCTCTGGAGGAACTCAGCGAGTCAGGCAGCATCTGTGGAGGGAATGGACGGACGCCATTTTGAGTCAGGACCCATCTTCAGGCTGAAGGAAACACTGTCTGTCCACCCACTCCACAGATTCAATTCGTTGACTCTATGATCCAATGGCACTTAATTGTTTACAATACACATTGTATGCAAAGAGTCACCACATATCTGGTGCCAACATCGTTTCAAAGTACTCAATATAGTCCCGATAGTCTCTCGTTGTTCTTGGTGGCCCCTTCCAGCAGGGTCCCCCTTTGTTCTCACTGTACTCTGGGCCGGGTCCCTTGTTGTTCTCTGTCCCCCCCCTCCCCTCCCCATCCGGGCCCCCTCTTTGTTCCTGAAGAACTCCACCCCCCCACCCATCGGGGTCCTCTCTCTGTTCTTGGTGGCTCCCCTGCCTCTTCCCCCATCCCCCCTTCCCCCAATCCCTCCTTATAGCTGCCTGACCTGCTGAGTTACCCCAGCACTTTGTGCTTTGCTCCAGAACCCCAGCACCTGCAGTTCCTCGCGTCTCCAAGTGATGGGAGAGTTGCCTCTCAATCCCGTTATTCCAGGTCGTAGGACAAATGGTCTCCACTGGAGAAACATCAGATGACTGCAGGGCAGGAGACTGATGTCACCGACCACGGTCTGTCCTCGAATGACGGCAAACCGTGCCCAATGCATCATTATGTGGGGCCCATCTAATGCCTTAATTGTCGGTTATTAAATTGGGATGGTGTCAGACTGGTTGTTTCTGCAGAGACTCGATGTACAAAATGGCATTGGTCTGTTTTTAAACTGTCGACTCATGTTCTGTGGTGTGTTATTTTAAAACAGACAGCCCTAAAGTCCAGCGCGGAGCATATTTGTGACAAGAGTCTAGTGCATTGTACCACAGCCTCTCTGGTTATGTTTTTAAAACACTTGTGCTCGGTCTCAAGATTTGGGTTTGGCTGTAATTTGTTACATGCCTGTAATTGTTCCTGGGAACATGCCTGTGATTGTAAACCTGCTCAAGTTGGAGAGCCATACAGTATGGAAACAGGCACTTCAGCCCAACTTGTCCATGCCGACCGAGATTCCCCATCCAAGCATTAAGTTTAATGCCCAAAACAGGCTGTTCGGCCCACCGAGTCCGCGCCGACCAGCGATCCCCGCACACTAACACCTACACACACTCGGGACAATTTACAATGATACCAAGCCAAATAACCTACAAACCTGTACGTCTTTGGAGCGTGGGAGGAAACTGGAGATCCCGGAGAAAACCTACGCAGGTCATGAGGAGAACGTACAAACTCCATGCAGACAGCACCCGTAGTCAGGATCGAACTCGGGTCTCTGGCATTGTAAGGCAGCTGCTCTACCCGCTGCCCCACCGGGCCGCCCTGTCAGTCGCATTTGCCCACGTTTGGTGCATATCCTTCGAAAACCTTTCCTATCCCAGTACTTGCCCAAGTGTCTTTTAAATGCCGACCAATAATGCCCTATCTACACTAGTCCCTCCTGCCTGCATCTGGCCCACATCCCTCTAAAGCTTTCCAAATGTCTTTTAAATGCTGTGATGGTACCTGCCTCAACTACTAACTCCGGCAGTTCGCCCCTCGGGTTCCTATTAAATCTTGAACATTATTAGGCAGCCAGTTTTAGAACTCGGAGGAGGCCAGGAAGAAAGTAGTGGCCTGTTCATGATGTCTCACCATTAGTAATCTGTGGGCACATTGGCATCTTGGACCCAAGAACTGGAAGGGTTGAGTCACAGTCAATTCCACGGCATTTTGGTTCATGCAAGACTGTCAAGCAGGAAATTGGCTGGCCACTTGAGAATTGAGTCATTTGTATGGGGAGAGGCCGGGAGGAATGGACTGCCATACAAGGAGCCAGCATGGCCTTTATGGGCCGAATTGCCTCTGTCTGGTCAAGGCACACCCAAAATGCTGGAGTAACTCAGTGGGACAGGCAGCATCTCAGGAGAGAAGGAATGGAGAGACGGGGTTCAGGTCGAGAGCAACGAGGCACAAATTCCGATTTAAAACACCCACTTTGAAACACGAATCGAAATAATTAAAACAAACATTATCCACCGTTCGTGGTCTCGACCTCAAACGTCACCCATTCCTTCTCTCCAGAGATGCTGCCTGACCCGCTGAGTTACTCCAGCGTTTTGTGTCCATCTTCGGTGTAAATCAGCATCTGCACTTCCTTCCTGCACGTCGCCTCTTTCCGTTGCTGCTTGTGTGTGGAGCTTGCTGTGTATAAACCCTGACAGTGTACATAACACGAGTGTATCATAGTGGCTGAAGACCATGTAGGATCATCCAGAAGTCAATTGAATTGAAAGATGCTGTACTGGGGATGGATCCTGGGAGTCAGTGGGCCTTGTCGCGGTGGCACAGCGGTAGTGTTGCTGCCTTACAGCGATTGCAGCGGCAGAGGCCCGGGTTCGATCCCGTCTACGGGTGCTGTCTGCACGGGGTTTGTACGTTCTCCCCGTGACCTGCGTGGGTTTTCTCCAAGATCTTCGGTTTCCTCCCACACTCCAAAGACGTGCAGGTTTGTAGGTTAATTGGCTGGGCAAATGTAAAAATTGTCCCTGGTGGGTGATAATGTGCGGGGATCGCTGGTCGGCGCGGACCCGGTGGGCCGAAGGGCCTGTTTCCACGCTGTATCTCTGAACTTATCTTACCATTTTACCTGCCAGTTATCAAGTCATTGAGCACAGGAAACCAGCCCTTCAGCCCAACTGGTCCATGCCGACCGAGATGCCGCATCTCAGCCAAATGGGCATTGTCTTTCTAAACAAGACCATCAGAGACTGCACCAGCAAAGTGAACCAACCACATGGATGCTGTGGCCAAGGAGGCACAAAACACACCTCTGCTTTCTGGGGAAACTCGGCATTGTCTCCAATGATTCTCACAAACTGCCACAGACGCGCCATAGAAAGCTTACTGTCGGTTTGCATCACAGCTTGGCTCGGGAACAGCTCGGTCCAAAACTGCAAGAAATTGCAGAGAGTGGTAGATGCAGCAGCCCTGTCCATCACCCAGACCCGCTCCCCACCATTGACTCCATCTACACTTCACGCTGCCTCGGAAAAGCAGCCGACTGAATCAAAGTGTTGTCCCGCCCCGGTCATTCCCTCCTCTACCCGCTCCCGATTGGCGGAAGATACAGAAGCTTGAAAGCGTGCACCACCAGACTCAGGAACAGCTTCTTCCCCTCTGTTATCAGGCTTCTGAACGGCCCTTCCACAAGCCAGGGCACTGTCCGATTCACCTCTACCCCATTGTGGACATTGGACTTTTGTCTATGGAACTGATGCGCTACAATGCTGAATCTGTGTTCTGCTCTCTGTATCTTCCCCTTTGCTCTACCTATTATACGTGAGTTTGACTTGATTGTATTTATGTATAATATTATCTGATCTGATTGGATAGCATGCAAAGCAAAGCTTTTCACTGTACATCAGTAGTATAGTTTAGTCTAGAGGTACAGCGCAGAAACAGGCCCTTCGGCCCACCGAGTCCGCGCCGACCAGAGATCACCGCACATTAACACTATCCTACACACATTAGGGCCAATTTACAATTCTACCAGGCCAATTAGCCTACAAACCTGTACGTCCCTGGAGGGTGGGTGAAAACCAGAGATCCTGGCGGAAACCCTCGCAGGTCACGGGGAGAACGTACAAACTCTGTACAGACAGCACCCGTAGTCAGGATCGAACCCGGATCTCAGGTGCTGTGAGGCAGCAACTCTACCCCTGCGCCACCGTGCACACCTGACAATGATAAACCTCAACCTAAACCTATATGAACAAGCTGAGAAAGATCCCTGCTAAATAACGGACTCTCGTGATGCATGCAAAGGAAATGCACTTTATTTAAAACAGGCAAAAATCTGGATGATTCCACCTCAATTTGTCGACCTATCCCACTTTCTTTGATAATAGCTGTAAAGGATGTGTGCTAAGGTTTCATGGAAGGGGACGTCTGGGATTTTCCGTCTTCTGTGCCAATATTATCACTGTGCCTCTTGAGCAGGAATTCGAGCCAAGTTGCTGCTAAAAAGGTGTCAAGGGAAATGTGTCGACTGCTGCTTGTATCAGTGCCAATTGCCAGCAGACGGAATATTGTAGTGTGGTTATTAAAGGTGCAGCGTGCAACATTAAAGCCACTCCACGTATGATCAATGAATATTGACCAAAGAGCCAAATTCACTAGCGCAGGGTCAATAGAGGAACTTAGTTCAAAAGTGATTTATTCACAAAATGCTGGAGTAACTCAGCAGGTCAGGCAGCATCTCGGGAGGTGTGGGTCAGTGAGAGTGTGGCCAGGGTGGTGTGGGTCAGTGAGAGCGTGGCCAGGGTGGTGTGGGTCTCTGATGAGGCTGGCTGCCTTTTTGAGGCAGCGACTCCTGTAGACCCCTTCGACGGTGGGGCGGTCAGTGCCCATACGTGTGGGAAGGTACTGCAGGGGAACTTTTTCCACATCTCCCTATATCACCCTTTCCCCTGAATCTCGGTCTGAAGAAAGCTCTCGACCCGAAAGATCTCGACCCCTATTCCTTCTCTCCCGAGATGCTGCCTGACCTGCTGAGTTACTCCAGCATTTTGTGAATAAATCGATTTGTACCAGCATCTGCAGTTATTTTCTTATACTACTTAGTTCAAAAGTGCTTGGAAGTGGAACAAAGGAGATCACAAAAAGTGCTAAGACTTTAAGACTCGGTCCATCATGGGTACTGACCTAAGATGAGACACAAAAAAACTGGAGTAACTCAGCGGGTCAGACAGCATCTCTGGAGAAAAGGAATAGGGGTCGAGATCTTTCGGGTCGAGAGCTTTCTTCAGACCGAGAGTCAGGGGAAAGGGTGATATAGGGAGATGTAGAACAAGTTCCCCGGCAGTTCCTTCCCACACGTATGGGCACTGACTGCCCCACCGTCGAAGGGGTCTACAGGAGTCACTGCCTCAAAAAGGCAGCCAGCCTCATCAGAGACCCACACCACCCTGGCCACACTCTCACTGACTCACACCACCCTGGCCACACTCTCACTGACCCACACCCCCCCCCCCCCACACTCTCACTGACCCACACCACCCTGGCCACACTCTCACTGACCCACACCACCCTGGCCATGCTCTCACTGACCCACACCACCCTGGCCACACTCTCACTGACCCACACCACCCTGGCCATGCTCTCACTGACCCACACCACCCTGGCCACACTCTCACTGACCCACACCACCCTGGCCATGCTCTCACTGACCCACACCACCCTGGCCACACTCTCACTGACCCACACCACCCTGGCCACACTCTCACTGACCCACACCACCCTGGCCACACTCTCACTGACCCACACCACCCTGGGCCACACTCTCACTGACCCACACCACCCTGGCCACACTCTCACTGACCCACACCACCCTGGCCACACTCTCACTGACCCACACTCTCACTGACCCACACCACCCTGGCCACACTCTCACTGACCCACACCACCCTGGCCACACTCTCACTGACCCACACCACCCTGCCCACACTCTCACTGACCCACACCACCCTGGCCACACTCTCACTGACCCACACCACCCTGGCCACACTCTCACTGACCCACACTCTCACTGACCCACACCACCCTGGCCACACTCTCACTGACCCACACCACCCTGGCCATGCTCTCACTGACCCACACCACCCTGGCCACACTCTCACTGACCCACACCACCCTGGCCACGCTCTCACTGACCCACACCACCCTGGCCACACTCTCACTGACCCACACCACCCTGGCCACACTCTCACTGACCCACACCACCCTGGCCACACTCTCACTGACCCACACCACCCTGGCCACACTCTCACTGACCAACACCACCCTGGCCACGCTCTCACTGACCCACACCACCCTGGCCACACTCTCACTGACCCACACCACCCTGGCCACACTCTCACTGACCCACACCACCCTGGCCACACTCTCACTGACCCACAGCACCCTGGCCACACTCTCACTGACCCACACCACCCTGGCCACACTCTCACTGACCCACACCACCCTGGCCACACTCTCACTGACCCACACCACCCTGGCCACACTCTCACTGACCCACACCACCCTGGCCACACTCTCACTGACCCACACCACCCTGGCCATGCTCTCACTGACCCACACCACCCTGGCCACACTCTCACTGACCCACACCACCCTGGCCACACTCTCACTGACCCACACCACCCTGGCCACACTCTCACTGACCCACACCACCCTGGCCACACTCTCACTGACCCACACCCCCCCCCCCCCACACTCTCACTGACCCACACCACCCTGGCTATGCTCTCTCTGACCCACACCACCCTGGCCACACTCTCACTGACCCACACCCCCCCCCCCCCACACTCTCACTGACCCACACCACCCTGGCCACACTCTCACTGACCCACACCACCCTGGCCACACTCTCACTGACCCACACCACCCTGGCCACACTCTCACTGACCCACACCACCCTGGCCACACTCTCACTGACCCACACCCCCCCCCCCCCACACTCTCACTGACCCACACCACCCTGGCCACACTCTCACTGACCCACACCACCCTGGCCACACTCTCACTGACCCACACCACCCTGGCCACACTCTCACTGACCCACACCACCCTGGCCACACTCTCACTGACCCACACCACCCTGGCCACACTCTCACTGACCCACACCACCCTGGCCACACTCTCACTGACCCACACCACCCTGGCCACACTCTCACTGACCCACACCACCCTGGCCACACTCTCACTGACCCACACCACCCTGGCCACACTCTCACTGACCCACACCACCCTGGCCACACTCTCACTGACCCACACCACCCTGGCCACACTCTCACTGACCCACACCACCCTGGCCACACTCTCACTGACCCACACCCCCCTGGCCACACTCTCACTGACCCACACCACCCTGGCCACACTCTCACTGACCCACACCACCCTGGCCACACTCTCATTTCACCTAAAAACCATGACCTCCAGGTTCAGACACTGCTTTTTCCCAACATCTAATAGGCTCTTAAACACTACAAATACTAACTAAACTACAAACTGTCTTGGTTGCACTAGTAACTTTGGGGGTTTCTTTGCACTAATATATTAATTTTTAAATATAATATAAATATGTTGTTTTAATATAACATAAAAATTCAATAAGTATAATTTATTGGATTTTTATGTTGGTTATGTTATCTATTAGTACTGTGTTTGCAGACCTGCTGTGCTACTGCAAGTAAGAACTTCATTGTACATAAACACTCTTGACTCTTGTTGTGCTGGTCAGTAAAGAGCTAATGGGTCAAGGCAAATGGGTTAAAGTGGGCAGTGTTGAGTTTAGTTTATTGTCACGTGTACCGAGGTGCAATGAAAAGCTTTTGTTGCGTGCTAACCAGTCAGCGGAAAGACAACACATGATTACAAATCATGTACCAATCCTGCAGTGGACCAAGTCAGATCGGCCCAAGATGGGAGATGATTCACAAAAGGACACAAAATGCTGGAGTAACTCAGCAGGTCAGGCAGCATCTAGGAGAGAGGGAATGGGTGACATTTCCGGTCAAAACCCTTCCTCAGACTGTGGAAGTCTGAGGAAGGGTCTCGACCCGAAACGTCACCCACTCCCTCTCTCCTAGATGCTGCCTGACTTGCTGAGTTACTCCAGCATTTTGTGATGCCTTCGATTTGTACCAGCATCTGCAGTTGTTTTCCTACACAAAAGGACACAAAGTGCTTAGGCAACTCACTTGTTCTCCAGGGATGCTGCCTGACCTACAGCAGGTCATGCAGCATCCCTGAACAACATGTGTAGGAAGGAACTGCCGATGCTGGTTTAAACCGAAGATAGATTTTGATGTTGTCAAGCTGGAAAGGATGCAGAGAAGATTTCCGAGGATGTTGCCAGGACGAGAGGGTATGAGCTCTAGGCAGAGGTTCAGTGGGCTGGGACTCTTATTCCTTGAAGCACAGGAGGATGAGAGGTGATCTTATAGAGGTGTAAAAGACCATGAGAGGAATAGATTGGATAGATGGACAGAGTCTCTTGCCCAGAGTAGGTGAATCGAGGACCAGAGGACATAGGTTTAAGGTGAAGGGGAAAAGATTTAATAGGAATCTGAGGGGTAACTTTCTCACACAAAGGGTGGTGGATGTATGGAACAAGCTGCCTGAGGAGGTAGTTGAGGCAGGGACTATCCCAACACTTAAGAAGCAGTTAGACAGGCACATGGATAGGACAGGTTTAGAGGGATATTAGGCAGGCAGGTGGGACTGGTGTAGCTGGAACATGTTGGCCGGTGTGGGCAAGTTGGGCCGAAGGTCCTGTTTCCACGCTGTATCATTCTATGACTCTATAGACACGAAATGCTGAAGTAACTCAGCGGGACAGGCAGCATCTGTGGTGAGACGGCATGGGAGACCCTTTCACAGATTGGACCGGTCTGAAGAAGGGTCTCGACCTGAAACGTCGCCCATTCCTTCTCTCCAGAGATGCTGCCTGACCTGCTAAGTTACTCCAGCATTTTGTGTCTATCCCTGGAGAACATGTTTGTAGATAAGCTTATGGGTACTAAATGATTCAAATTCTTCATCCCGGAATATCATTTAATTTAGTTTATTTTCGTTTAGAGATACAGCACGGAAACAGGCCCTTCAGCCCACTGAGCTCTTCGCCAACCAGCGATTCCCGCACACTAACACTATCCTACACACACCAGGGACAATTTACAATTACACCAAGCCAATTAGCTGAGAAACCTGCACGTCTTTGTAGTGTGGGAGGAAACCGGAGCACCCGGAGAAAACCCACGCAGGTCACGGGGAGAACAAGCACTTGTAGTCAGGATCGAACCCGGGCCTAAGGCGCTGTTAGGCAGCAACTCTACCGCTGTGCCACCCTGCTGCCCCCTATTGGAGATCAGAGGACAGATTATCCGCAAGTAGCCATCAAATCTGCGGCAACATTTCTAACCGGCTACCGGTCGCGACTTTACTTACCATTTGTTACGAGACTGTAGATTGATCTCATATGTACTGGGAGGGCGCAGAGAAGGTTTACCAGAATTCTGTCTGGATTAGAGTGTTTCAGCTACAAGGAGAGGTTGGGGAATCTTTGATTGTTTTCTCTGGATCGTCAAGAGTTTGAGGGGAGGCTTGTGTAGAAGTGTATAAAATGATGAGAGGCATAGATTGGGTAGACAGTCAGAACCTTTCTCTCCAGGGTGGATCTGTCCAACACTGGAGGACATAGCTGAGGTGAGAGGGGGAACGTTTAATGGAGAGAGCCTTTAATAGAGGCAGAGCCAGTATTTTTACACAGAGAGTGGTGGGGGCCTGGATCGCATTGCCAGGGGTGGTGGTTGAGGCAGATCCAACAGTGGCCCTTTAGAAGCTTCTAGATAGGCCCATGGTAGTTCAGGGAATGGAGGGATATGGAGACAGATATGCAGGCAGATGAGATTAGTTTAACTTGGCATCATGGTTGGCACAAACATTGTGGGCTGAATGGCCTGTTCCTGTGCTGTACTGCCCTATGCCTGTGAACTGCCTTCGGGCAGATAGATGTGCAGTAGATAGGTGGCCTTTATAATTTTCAGATAAGATGCAGTTTCGACCGCCAGCCCACCTCTCGCACTAAATGGGCGCCATTGTTTCTCTCTGAGGGGTCAATTGTCCTTGTTCTGGGGTCAAAGTGATGGAGATAACAGAGTGGATTAGGTGGTGGTCAGTCTGACAATCAGCATGAGTAATGTGTTGCCCTTGTGCCCGCTCACCAGAACTCACACCAGGGCACGGATTGTGAATGTTACCGTGAGGCATCTTGGTTGTGTTTCTGGTGCAGCTGGTGCGCCAGAGACCCAGGTTCGATCCTGACCTCGGGCGCTCGTCTGTGCGCGCGGAGTTTGCGCGTTCTCTCTGTGACCGCGTGGGTTTCCTCCCACATCCCAAAGACGTGCGATGTGGTAGGTGAGTTGGCCTCTGTAAAATTGCCCCCCAGTGCGTAGGGAGCGGATGTGACAATTGGGGATAACATGGAACTAGTGCGAACGGGCGATCGACGGTTGGCGTGGACTCGAAGGGCCTGTGTCTTCCAAT
The DNA here is from genome assembly GCF_053455715.1 of Rhinoraja longicauda. Lineage (NCBI taxonomy): Eukaryota > Metazoa > Chordata > Chondrichthyes > Rajiformes > Arhynchobatidae > Rhinoraja > Rhinoraja longicauda. The sequence goes on from NC_135975.1 coordinate 31,703,763, forward strand.
CTTCAGGCAGAGCGCAGAAGCAGATACCATTAACACGTGTCCATTTTTCCAGAGTACAGGTACTCTGACTTTTATTGTGGCATGAATGATAACATAAACAAAAAACATGAAAATATACAACTTATATTACACTATGTTATGAACAAAATATAAATCTATAATTCTATGTTATATTTACATATCTTTCTTTAAATTTCAAGTGAGGTGGTAGATTCAGTTTACTTTGTTTTGAGCTCCACTCGATTTGATTGTCTTCCTGAACACAATCTGTGTCTAATAAATTTTAGAGCCATTCATGGCCAATAAATACATTTTCTTTTAAAAAAAAACAGTACAGCATCATAAGAATTGAGTAGTCTGAGATAAGGAAATACAGAATGCAAAATGTCAGTGAGACGAGAACTCTGAACGAAACAAAAAAACAAAAACAAAACCATAAAAACAAAATGGGGTAAAAATTAAAGGGCAAAAATTACAAATAAAAGAGGGGAGAATCTCGGACACAGTTTTCATTGTTGGGATGTAAATCAGAAACGGTTCTCAGCCATGAAGTAAAAGTCATGGTGAAACCTTACTGGAGCTAAAACAAAGTACTCTTGCAGTCCAGAGTCACATAAATAAACAGGGAGCCAAAAAAATGTACTGGTGTTGGGAGTCCACTTACGCGGGACTTGAAGTCTCACAAGAGTCAGAAATTTGTTCACACAGTCGAGGGAAAATAAAACGAAAAACTGGTTTCACATTTTACATAAAGTGATATAAAACACTTGGGGTTTTTTTTTCTGGATTTTTTTTTTTTTCTTATCTTTTTCAGTTACAGAGTGCTTTAGCGAATCAGTTCTAAATGACCATGACAATTAAATAGGAAATGAGATTATGAGAAAATGGTCTCATTTCGGTCGAAACAAACAGTCGAAATATTTTCACGCCTGCTGAATACACATTATAACATGACATCACTAGGACTTGAAGAACATAAAAAGAAAAAACCTTATAGCTAAAATACCAGGCTTAAATATCTACAGCTACACAATGCTGCATTGAGAATCAATTAGTTAGAATGGAAAAAATAAATTAGACATAACTTACTAGCTGCGGGAATAGCTGATCATCATTGTACACTATTAAGAGGCAGTTAAAATTGAAAAATACAGTCAAAAATTACAAATTAAACACTGACATGCAGTATATGTCCAGCTAATCCACCTATAAGAACAAAGCCATTTTAATTTCACTTATCCAAAAATTGTATTTCGGGATGGATGGGGATTGAAATTCAGACACCCAAAAATCCACTGGAGGTATCGCACCATCTCACAAACCAAGCAAAAGCCCACCTCAGCGCCCACCTTCAAATGAGGTGAACGCGTTCAGATACAGGCTTTGCTTCTGGGTTAGTTCATTCAATCGCCGTCCCTCCCCCCCCACTCCACCTCACCCTCCACCCACCCCCCCCCCCCCCCACCCCCACCCACACCCCAAACTTAAGCGTATGTTGGTTGGAATTTCTTTTATATTTAAGTGCTACGATCTCGGATTTTTTAAAAAAGTGTGAAAAGAGTGATTGCCTTGCTGAGGAAGCGGGAGGAGGGATGGCAGTTTTCAGGGCAAAGGGAGTGGGGAGGGATATTGTGGACATCCGCGCTCTTTGCTGTCACTACCTCTGACACCCTATAAAGTACCGTAAGACCCCCCCCTCTCTCTCTCTCTCTCTCTCTCTCTCTCTCTCTCCTCTCTCTCTTTTTCTCTCTATCTCTCTCTCTATCTCTCTCTCTATCTCCAGCTATCCTTCCATCTCTCACTCACCAAATCACACAGAATGTACACACACACACACACACAAACACAGAATGCACACGTGCGCACACATGCATACGCACACACAGAATGCACACGCGCACACACACACACAGAATGCACATGTGTGCACACATGCATACGCACACACAGAATGCACACGCACCCACACACACAGAATGTTCACATGTGTGCATATACACACACACACGCACGCACACACACACGCGTACACACACACACACACACACACAATGCACGTGCACACACACACATGCGCGCACACACAAGCGCAGAATTCACATCATTACAAGGTTTCTCACGCTTTCAGCTTTCCCCTCTTTCACCTGAGAGCTGCCACTGCCATCTCCTACAGCTGCTGGTGTGGCAAGATGTTCAGGATTGTCTTAAGACCCAACAACATCCCGAGCTGAAAGGACTGCTGGAAAATGCAAGAACTAATTCCAAAAAGTTACAAATTTTGGCACTTACTCGGAGTTGCGTTTTGAAATGGTGTGCAATGAGAAAGAAACACACACGCATACACACACACGCACGCACGCGCACACACAAGTACTCGAATGATGGTGCAACGGTATCTCAAGATTCAAGAAAATAGATTCCTTTGAAGCAAAGGTAACTTGAGAGCAACAACAAAAAAACATGAGTTTTTCCTTAATCCATCCAAAAAAACAAGAACAAAACGAAAAGAAAAAAAAAAACACCTTTTATTGTGGCACAAAATAAACAAAACACATTCACAAGCCACTTGTTGGCACTTTGTACCTGAGTGAGAATTTTATAGAATCTTCTAGAACGACAGGTTAGACAAAGCTCAGGAGGGTAAGAGCGCAGTGCTTAGGAATAGCAGCTGACTTTACTGCCATCCGTTTACCCATAGCTTATCATTTTTTCCCATGCCTGTACATAGGCCGATGTCTATTAGTCAGTAGAGCTCTGACTATATCTTGTTTATTAAGACTAAATAGTTTTAAATAACAGTCAGTGTATCGGAGAGTCACCATGTGCTTGGCTCTGGTGGGATGGGACGCTCCCCCCCCCACCCCCGCGTGCGTGGGTCGGGCCGACGTTGACTGGGATGTTGGCCGCCGCCGGGGCCTTGCCCGCTCAGGCTCAGTCAGCGTGGGACTGCGCCACGTGGTTCTCGTCCTCGCTGCCGTAGTCCGGTTCGGGGTCGTCCTCGTCCTCGTCCTCGTACTCGTCGAAGACTCCGCCGCCGCCGTTCACCGCCCCCGCCCTCAGCTCCTCCCGGCCGCGGCCCTCCTCCGACTTGAGGCTGTAAGTGCTCTGGATGACGGGCATGCTGGGCTCGGGGCTGCTGGACATGCTCGAGTGCTCGGAGGGCAGGCGGGGAGAGGGCATGCCCGCCATGCCCATGGCTCCAGGGTACACCACGCCCGCCGTGGCAATGGGGATCTGGCCTTGCTGCCTGCCAACACCAACACACAAACACACTTACAAACCGTGACTGTGCGAACCCCCCAACCCCTTCCAACATCAACATCCATCTTTTTCTCGGAGTGGCGGCACGGCGGTAGAGTCGACGCCTCACAGCGCCCGGGGCCCGGGTCTGATCCCGACAGCGGGTGCCCGTCTGTACGGAGTTTGTACGTTCTCCCCGTGACCTGTGTGGGTTTTCTCCGAGATCTTCGGATTCCCCCCACACTCCAAAGATGTACAGGTTTGTAGTTTAATTGGTTCGGTATAATTGTAAATTGTCCCTCGTGTGTGCGGGGTAGTGTTAATGTGTGGGGATCATTGGTCGGTGCAGACTCGGTGACTCGAAGGGCCTGTTTCTCTAAACTAAACTAAACCTCCACTGATATGGAGATAGGCGGAAGATCTTAACACCGTGAGACCAGGGTGGTGAATCTGTGGAATTCATTGCCACAGAGGGCTGTGGAGGCCAAGTCAATGGATATTGTTAAGGCAGAGACTGGTAAATTCTTGATTAGTACGGGTGTCAGGGGTTATGGGGAGAAGGCAGGAGAATGGGGTTGAGCGGGAGGGATAGACCATGATTGAATGGCGGAGTAAACTCGATGGGCCGACTGGCCTAATTCTGCTTCTATCACTTCTATCACTTATGAAATTAGAAGACCATAAGACATAGGAACAGAATTAGGCCATTCGGCCCATCGAGTCTACTTTGCCATTCAATCGTGGCTGATCTATTTTTCCCTCTCAACCCCATTCTCCTACTTTCTCCCCGTAACCTTTTACTAATCAAGAACAAGTGATTCTCTGCTTTAAAAATACCTAAACAGCCATCTCAGTTTAGTTTAGTTTAGAGCAGTGCTTCTTAAACTGGTGAATGGTTCACCCAAGGGTGAATGAAACAAGAGGGGTGCATGATGTGTATGATGTGTGAATGACTTAATGTATATAAAATTATACTCAATTATACTCAACGGAGAATTAGACAGAAATTATCAAAAAACATAAGAAGATTTAGTCGAGGGTGAATGACATTTTGTGATAAAGACTCAAGGGTGAATGAGTTTAAGAAGCACTGGTTTAGACATACAGAAACACGCCCTTTGCAGCACCGAGTCCGCGCCGACCAGCGATCTCCATACACTGGCACTATCCCAAACCCCCGGGACAATTTACAACTTTTACCAAAGCCAATTAACCTACAAACCTGCACGTCTTTGGAGTGTGGGAGGAAACCGGAGCACACGGGGAAAAACCCACGCAGTCACAGGGAGAACGTACAAACTCCATACAGAGGATCGAACCGGGGTCTCCAGCGCAGGAAGGCCGCAACTCGACCACTGCGCCACCGTGCCGCCCCCATTGTGACAAAGAATTCCACAGATTCACCGCCCTCTGGCTAAAGAGATTCCTCGTCATCTCCATTCTAAAGGTAGGTCCTCTTATTCGGGTTTACTTTGGTTTGGAGACACAGTGCGGAAACAGGCCCCCATCGGCCCACTTTGCTCCACCTTTTTTGTCTCTATCTTCGGTGTAAACCAGCATCTGCGGTTCCTTCCCTCACATAAACCTTAAGCCCACGATGGGTGTTGCTTCGTCGATGGACCCGTTTTTGGTTCGTTTCCCCCCAGTCCCTTGAAATTTCTCCTTGTCAAGTGTATTTTCAACTTCCTTTTCGAAAGTTAGGACTGAATCTGTTACCGGGTAAATGGATTCCAGATCATAACCATATGCTACGATTCATAATTGAATTAGAAAGCTGGAGAACCACAATGTGGTGTTGCATGCACAACTCGGAAGGAATCCACTGGAGACTTTCTTGCTGTCAGTACCAGCAAAATAATGAATTGGCCCAAACTTTCCAATCCCTTCTCTCCGAAATGTTGACAAAAACTCAATTATTGATAACGCAAGCCAAGATATCCCCTCCCCCCATCTGTATTTTGTTCACCAGCAATTGGGATGTACGCTGAGGCAAATATCTGTATTATAAAAGGAAATGTGTAAGGTCAGTGGATGATACCGTCAGGTAATCAGCATGAAAGGCAGATGGGTCTCGGTTAATTGTGAACATTGGCAGCACTTTCGTTCAATCAGCCAGCAGTGTCCTTGCAGTGAGTCACTGCAAGAGCTGTCGCTGCCTTCAGCTTCTGCGGTACAAAGCCATTTCCAAGAGGGATGGTTTCTACCAACTTGAACAAAAGGCAATGACTGCTTGGAGACACCATTATTCTCCAATTTCCTCTTCCGGGCCTGGGATTAGCTCTTCGGGCTAAGGGAATCAAGGGATATGGGTGAGGCAAAGCCGGAACGGGGTACTAACTTTGGATGATCAGCCATGATCATATCGAATGACGGGTGCTGGCTCGAAGGGCCGAATGGCCTACTCCTGCGCCTATTTTCTATGTTACTATCGTTTCTGTGCAACTGGCCCTTCGACCCACCAGGTCCATGCCGACCCGTGCACTAGATCTATGTATTCCCAGTTTCACGTCCTACAAATTAGGAGCAATTTACACAAGCCAATTAATTAATAACCCGCACATCTTTGGAATGTGGGAGGAAACAGGAGCACCTGCAAGAAACTCACGTGGTCACGGGGAGAACGGCGCAAACTCATTCTTTGTTTCTGGGCCAAATTCCCATTCGTACAGGTTACGACTCAATACCTCATCTTCCCATTCCCACACTGACCTTTCTGTCCTGGGCCTCCTCCATTGTCTTGTGAGGCCCAGCGCAAATTGGAGGAACAGCACCTCATATTTCGCTTGGGCAGCTTACACCCCAGCGGTATGAACATTGACTTCTCTAACTTAAAGTGACCCTCGCATCCCCTCTCTCTCCGTCCCTCCCCCACCCTCTTTCACCGTCATTCTGTTGAGTTTCACTGTCTGCTATCACCTAGCCCACAGCTAACAATGGTCCTTGATCATCGTTACTTTTTTTGCATATCTTTCATTAATTTGTTCTATATCTCTTTATATATCACCGTCTGTATCTCTCATTTCCCCCTCCCTCAATTCTCAGTCTGAAGAAGGGCCTCGACCCGAAACGTCACCTATTCCTTTTCTCCAGAGATGCTGCCTGAACCGCTGAGTTACTCCAGCTTTTTGTGTCTATCTTTGGTTTAAACCAACACCTGCAGTTCCTTCCTACGCAATACCTTATCAATGATAGCCAAGGGCAGGTGGTAAACAGAGGCCACAAGGGACTGCAGGTGCTGGTTTACAAAAAAAGACACATAGTGCTGGAGTAACTCGGCGGGTCAGGCAGCATCTCCTGAGAACATGGAGAGACGATGTTTCAGGTCAAGACTCTTCTTCCCAATTGTCTGAAGAAATGGTGGCACGGCGGTAGAGTTGCTGCTTAAAGGCGCCAGAGACCCGGGTTCGATCCTGACCACGGGTGCTGTCTGTACTGAGTTTGTACGTTCTCCCTATGACCAAGTGGGTTTTCTTCGGGTGCTCCGGTTTCCTCCCACACTCCAAAGACGTACAGGTTTGTAGGCTAGTTGGCTTCGGAAAAAATTGTAAAATTGTCCCTAGTGTGTAGGATCGTGCCGGGGTAGAGGGTGATCGCTGGTCGGCACGCTCTCCATGGGCCGAAAGGCCTGTTTCCGTGCTGTATCTCCAAAAGTCAAATAAAAACTCAAAGGTCCTTCAGCCCAACTTGCCCATGCCAACTACAATGCTATAGTCCCACCTACCCATGTTTGGCTCGTATCCCTCTAAACTTTTCTCATCCAAGAGGTTGGAGAATCTCTGCAATTCTCGACCCAATTGTCCGTGGAGATATTCTCAAGACTGAGATTGACTGTCAGGTACAGGCAGTGTATTTTTTGTGGCGAGACGCGCCACAATGGGGTACAGGCACCTCTATAAAAAGTTAAAAACTTGATTTGCAAATGTAAAAAAATATTTCCACAAATGCATTGTGGGCCAAAGGGCCTGTTCTTGTGTCGTATTGTGCTATGTTTAGTTTAGTTTAGTTTAGTTTAGAGATACGGTGCGAAAACAGGCCCTTCGGCCCACCGAGTCCGCGCCGACCAGCGATCCCCACACACCAACACTATCCTACACAAACTCGGGACAATTTACACTTGCACCAAGCCAATTAACCTACAAACCTGAACGTCTTTGGAACGTGGGTGGAAACCGTCGATCTCGGAGAAAACCCACGCAGGTCAGGGGGAGAACGTACAAACTCTGTGCAGACAAACACCCGTGGTCAGCATTGATCCCGTTGTCTCTGCCGCCGCGCCACCGTGCTGCCCTAAGAATGTTCTAAGAACTGAGCGGAGAACCTCCTTACCCAACAGTGAAAAACTGCCGCATTTCCTGGCGCCGGTTGCGCATCAGGGCTTTGTATTCACCGATCCTCAGCTTCTTGCCGTCCACCACGCAGGTGCGCTTTGGCCGGGGTTTGTACTTGTAGTCGGGGTACCTCTCCAGGTGCTGCTTGCTGAGTCGGGCCTGCTCCTCGTAGTACGGCTGCTTCTCCAGGTTCGTCATGGACTTCCAACGAGAGCCTGCGGAGGAGCAAGACATTGGAAATGAAGGGTCACTGCAAAGACAGAGCCACGGCGTTGGGCATCTCTTCGTGTGCGGCTGCATCAGGCGGAGCGTGGAGCCAAGGCACGTGGGTACCGAGTGCCACTACCTGCTGAGGTTCTACCTGTCCCCGGTGTTGCGAAGGATGGGCCTGGCGCAGATGCCACACAATGTGCCAGTCAGCTGGACATTGCCACACCATCTGTCGCTCATGGAAAGGTTCATCCGACCCATCACCTTTGACCACCTCTAACCTTTGCCACTTCTTTTTATCAGGCACCAACCACTTCTAAACTTTCCCCCTCTCACCTTACAGCTAGGCCCTCTAGTGTCGAGCATTTCCACCCTGGGTGAAAAAGGATTTGAATGTCTACCCTATCTACGCCACTCATAATTTTATATACTTCTATCAAGTCTCCCCCTTGTGACTGAGGGGATTGTATAGGTGTGAAGGGATTGGGCTGTCCACATGGTCAGGTGTGGAGGGATTGGCCCATCTCGTGGTCAGGTGTGGAGGGATTGGCCCATCTCGTGGTCAGGTGTGGAGGGATTGGTCCATCTCATGGTCAGGTGTGGTGGGATTGGCCCATCTCATGGTCAGGTGTGGAGGGATTGGTCCATGGTCAGGTGTGGAGGGATTGGTCCATTTCATGGTCAGGTGTGGAGGGATTGGTCCATGGTCAGGTGTGGAGCGATTGGTCCATTTCATGGTCAGGTGTGGAGGGATTGGTCCATGGTCAGGTGTGGTGGGATTGGCCCATCTCGTGGTCAGCTGTGGAGGGATTGGCCCATCTCGTGGTCAGGTGTGGAGGGATTGGTCCATTTCATGGTCAGGTGTGGAGGGATTGGCCCATCTTGTGGTCAGTTGTGGAGGAATTGGCCCATCTAATGGTCAGGTGTGGAGGGATTGGCCCATCTCGTGGTCAGGTGTGGAGGGATTGGTCCATTCCGTGATCAGGTGTGGAGGGATTGGCCCATCTCATGGTCAGGTGCGGTGGGATTGGCCTGTCGTCTAAGGGTCAGGATGGGGAGTAAAGGAAGTGACCACGACTCTTTTCTCCAAGGGTGAAGGGATTAGCCTGCCACCCGTGACCTCCAGATTCAAGAACAGCTTCCTCCCATCATCCAGCAGATTCTTGAACCACCCTGTACAACATGAAGCACAACCCTATCTCAGCATCAAACCATGATGAACTTTGCATGACTAAGGATGCTCTACAAATTTGCCCCGGGACTAGCTTAGTTCACTTTAGTTTAGCATCACGTGTACCAAATACGATGAAAAGCTTTTGTTGCGTGCTAATCAGTCAGCGGAAAGACAATCGAGCCGTCCACAGTGTACAGAAACGGGATAGAGGGAATAAGGTTTAGTGCAAGAATGAAAGAATGTGTCGACTGGGCTTATATTCACTGGCATTTAGAAGGATGAGAGGGGATCTTATAGAAACATATAAAATCCTTAAAGGATTGGACAGGCTTGATGCAGGAAAAATGTTCCCGATGTTGGGGCAGTCCAGAACCAAGGGTCACAGTTTTAAGAATAAGGGGTAGGCTATTTAGGACTGAGATGAGGAAAAACTTTTTCACCCAGAGAGTTGTGAATCTGTGAAATTCTCTGCCACAGAAGGCAGTGGAGGCCAATTCACTGGATGTTTTCAAGAGAGAGTTAGATTTAGCTCTTAGGGCTAAAGGAATCAAGGGGAATCAAGGGAATCAAGGCGGCGCGGACTTGGTGGGCCGAAAAGGCCTGTTTCCGTGCTGTATATATATGATATGATATGATATGATGATATGGGGAAAAAGCAGGAACGGGGTACTGATTCTGGATGATCAGCCATGATAATATTGAATGGCGACGCTGGCTCGAAGGGGCCGAACGGCCTCCTCCTGCACCTATTGTTCTATGTTTCTAAGTTCTAGGATGGTTCAGTTGGCTGACGCGGTGGGCATGCGGGGGAGTTACTGTTGGGAGCGGTAGAGGGGATGTGACGGCGTGGAGTTGTGAAGGGTTAGCCACTCGATGCTGACTCCAGCATGGCACCAGGGCAGCCAAGGGTGAGCTGGAAGGAAGTGTTGCTGGTGACACCCTGCCATTGCACTGAGGAGGTGGGAGCAGGTGGCACACTGGGTGCAATCAACAGATTCCGAGCGGCAGGCTGCTCTGTCGGCGGCTGCCAGCCAAGCCTCATGGCGTGACGCAAGCATGGCACCGAGCAGCTGGCACACGCCAACCCACCGCCCCTTCGAAGGCACAGCAACCCGGACCCTGCACTCTGCTGCCACAAAATGTAAGACAGGGAGAGAGAGGACTCAGGGCGGCACATCAAGTGTTTAGTTCAGTTTAGAGATACAGCACGGAAACAGGCCCTTCGGCCCACTGAGTCCACGCCAACCAGCGATCCCCGCAAACTAACGCTACCCTAAACACACTAGGGACAATTTACATTTATACCAAGCCAATATCAGGCATATTTATTCACAAAATGTTGGAGTAACTCAGCAGGTCAGGCAGCATCTCGGGAGAGAAGGAATGGGTGACGTTTCGGGTCGAGACCCTTCTTCTTGACCCGAAACGTCACCCATTCCTTCTCTCCCGAGATGCTGCCTGACCTGCTGAGTTACTCCAGCATTTTGTGAATAAATCGATTTGTACCAGCATCTGCAGTTATTTTCTTATAATATCAGAGATAAATAGATTCTTGATTAGTACGGGTGTCAGGGGTTATGGGGAGAAGGCAGGAGAATGGGGTCAGGAGGGAGAGATAGATCAGCCGTGATTGAATGGCGGGGTAGACCTGATGGGCCGAATGGCTTAATTCTACTCCTATCACTTTTGACCTTTTGTCCTCAGTTAACCTCCATACCTGTACGTCTTTAGAATGTGGGGGGAAACCAGGGAACCCGGAGAAAACCCACGCAGGTCATGGGGAGAACGTACAACCCCGGTACAGGCAGCACCCGTAGTCGGGATGGAACCCGGGTCTCTGGCGCTGTGAGGCAGCAACTCTACCGCTGCCCCACCGTGCCGCCCTATTCACGCAGCTCTTGATCAGGAGGGCTGTGGATAAAGAGGACGCTTGCTATCTTTCTCCAAGGGTGGAGGGGTTTTGCTCGAGTCGCTTACACTGCGTTCAGTTGTATGAACGTAGACTTCTCTAATTCTAAGTAACTTCTCTTACACTCCCCTCCTCCACCCTAGTTGTTTAACCAGTCCCACAGTTCACTGCACTGAATCCATCTTGCGATCACACCTTCCCCAGCCAACAATGGGCCTACCAGGGCACCACCCTGCCCGAGGTCATGAGGTCATTTGCTGCCGGCCCCTGATTTGCCCCCATCTTTTCTCACCTCCAGCTCTTCCGCCCCCAGCCCCCTATTTTCAGTCTGAAGAAGGGCCCCGACCGAAAACGTCACCCGTCCTTATCCTCCGGAGATGCTGCCTGACACACTGAATTACTCCAGCACTTTTGTGTCTAATATCTTCGAGGATAAAACTAGAGGCTTAAAGAGAGAAGGGCGGCACGGTGGCGCAGTGGTAGAGTTCTGGTTCTGGTTGATTACTGCACAAACACCTCAATTATCTCGCGCAGGTCGGAGTGAGTAGAGTAGTGATTAAATTTTGAAGTGGGTCCTTTTGACCAAGTTGAGGCGATCTAGTTGCCCAATCCCCTTTCTAAATGACCGAACATTGGGAGGGGCAACGTGTGTTGGGCGGTAACATATTCCATTCCCTTATCGTCCTCGGGTAAAGGGAATATTGGTTGCAAAGTTTATTGGAATTCAGCGAGTTGATGATGTATTTTGTCTTGTTTCATGGCAGTTGGCGCTCTGGGATGACGGAAGATTTGATGGCGTGATTTTGTGAATCTCCTTGTAAATTGCTGCCTTGCAGCGCCAGAGCCTCAGGTTCTATCCCGACTACAGGTGTTGTCTGTACGGAGTTTGCGCGTTCTCCCCGTGACCACGTGGGTTTCTTGCAGGTGCTCCTGTTTCCCCCCACACTCCAAAGATGTGCGGGTTATTAATTAATTGGCTTCTGTAAATTGCTCCGAATTTGTAGGACGTGAAACTGGGAATGCATGGATCTAGTGCATGGGTGATCGCTGGAGTTTAGAAGGATGAGGGGGGAACCTCATTGAAAGTTACTGAATAGTGAAAGGCCTGGATAGAGTGGATGTGGAGAGGATGTTTCCACTAGTGGGAGAGTCTAGGACCGGAGGCCATAGAATAAAAGGACGTCCCTTTAGAAACGATATGGGGAGGAATTTGTTGTCAGAGGGAGATGAATCTATGGAATTTATTGCCCAGAAGGCTGTAGAGGCTGTCAAAGGGTATTTTTAAAGCAGAGATAGACAGATTTTGAAGTGTCAGAGGTTATGGGGAGAAGGCAGGAGAATGGGGTTGAGAGGGAGAGATAGGTCGGCCACGATTGAACGGCGGAGTAGACGATGGGCCGAATGGCCTAACTCTGCTCCTGCAACGTATGAACTGTGATCAGAGGAATGGAGGGCGGCTGGCACCAAGTTATTCCCTGGCGGCATCATGAGCAGCACTCGGTGTTGGTGTTTAGACTTCAGAGGATGCTTGGAGGCAGCACAGCACGCCTGGGCCTTGTTGAGATCGGAGCCTCTGACGATCTCGATGGTTGAGGGCCAGACCTTGTAAATGCAGAGGGTACTCCGCCCTACCATCCACACTGCCAGAGTTACAACAGTCAGCCCTTTGTTTGACCCTGTCACACACCCACAAAATAACACAGCAACCAAACCAATGATTCAACACCGACTTTCCTTCCCAAAGAAAAAGGTTTAGCTTAGCTTAGTTTCGTTTATGGGATTATGGGGAAAATCAAGGGATATGGGGACAAAGCCAGATCGGGGTCGCTCTGCTGGAGCTGGAGGCCTTGCCTGGGACTGGCTTTGAGCCCCACCGTGGGGCTGTGGACTTTCCATCTGAGCGTGCGATCCCTTGCCTGGGATCGACGCTCCAACGCGGCCTGCAGACTTAAACATCGAGGAGTTCGCAGTCTCGGGTTGAGACCGGTCGGGAGCTCCAAGCTGCACGAGGTTCGACCGGTCCCGACCCGGGGCAGATCGCCTGGCTCAGGGGGAGCTGAGATTCCCCGATGCAGGAGCTTGATCGCCCCGACGAGGAAGGTCCATGGCCGGCTACGGGAGTCAAGATCGTCACGTCAACGGAAGGTTCGAGGCCCCCGACCGCTGGAGGACAAAGAAGGGAAGAGATTGAACTTTTTTTCACCTTCCATCACAGTGAGGAATGTGGAGGAGTCACTGTGGTGGATGTTCATGTTAAAATTGATTTTGTGCATCCTGTTGCTTTTTATTATTATGACTGTATGGCAAATGAGGTTCCTCGTATGTTGCAAAACATACTTGGCTAATAAAGTACGATTGTGATTGTGATTGATTTTGGATGATCAGCCATGATCATATTGAATGGCGATGCTGGCTCGAAGGGCCGAATGGCCTACTCCTGCACCTATTTGCTATGTTTAGAGATACAACATGGAAACAGGCCCTTCGTCCCACCGAGTCAGCGCCGACCTTAGTACACCTGTACACTAAATGTGTAGGAAAGAACTGCAGATGCAGGTTTAAATCGGAGATGGACACAAAATGCTGGAGTAACTCAGCAGGACAGGCAGCATCTCTGGAGAGAAGGAATGGGTGACATTTCAAGTCGAGGCCCTTCTTCAGACCCGACCAGAAACGTCACCCGTTCCTTCTCTCCGGAGATGCTGCCTGTCCCGCTGAGTTGCTCCAGCATTTTGTGCATCACTTGCACACCAGTTCTATGTTATCCCTGATTCACATCCTACACACTAGGGGCAATTTACAGAAGCCAGTTAACCTACAGAACAAGAACAAGGAGCATCTGAGCAGAAAAGAAAGAGATTCAGAGCAAGTATACTGGAGCTCAGTGTGAAGGCCTGCTCTTCAAAGTTGGATGATGGGATGGTCTAGAGACTGAAGAACATTACGCTGCATGGAGCGGCGGTGGAAGGAGCTGACGGTATGGCATTGGGCCAGGCCGACCCCTACTTCACAGGGCGGCACGGTGGCGCAGCGGTAGAGTTGCTGCCTTACAGCGAATGCAGCGCCGGAGACTCAGGTTCAATCCTGACTACGGGCGCGGTCTGTACGGAGTTTGTACGTTCTCCCCCTGACCTGCGTGGGTTTTCTCCGAGATCTTCGGTTTCCTCACACACTCCAAAGACGTACAGGTATGTACGTTAATTGGCTGGGCAAATGTTAAAAAAAATTGTCCCTAGTGTGTGTAGGATAGTGTTAATGTGCGGGGATCGCTGGGCGGCGCAGACCCGGTGGGCCGAAGGGCCTGTTTCCGCGCTGTATCTCTGAAATGTAAAAAAAAATCTAAAAATTCATCGATCCATTGCCGCCAGGACACCGAGCCTTAAAGTGCCTCATATAAGTAGTTGCACATCTCTTTGGACCAAGGCTATTATGTTCAGCGACTTGGAGGTAGGTAGCTAGGTGATGCGTGACTCTCTGTGTGGTGTTCCGGAGAAGGGTCTGTTGCACCCATGTAGAGTTTGATGCGGTTGAGTTTTAGTTCAGAGATACAACATGGAAACAGGCCCTATTGGCCCAACGAGTCCACGCTGATCGCCGTTCACCCACACACACTAGTTCTACGTCATCTCACTTTCTCTTCCACTCCCGTACACAATTCCGCAGAGGGCCAATCAACCCGCAAACCCCCACGTCTCTGGGAGGAAACCCACGCGGTCACAGGGAGAGCGTGCAAACTCCGCGCGCGCGCGCAGACGGCGCCTGAGGTCAGGATTGGATCCTGGGCCTCTGGCGCTGTGAGGCAGCTTGTTCTCACTGGCACGCGGGCCAAGCATTTGACTGTATCTCTGCACAAGTGACGATAAATAAACTAGACTCATTATCAGAGGGAGGGGTTGTGGACGTGGAGGGAATTCATGACATCCATTCTGCACAAAATGGCAATTCCCATTTACGGCCATTTTGCCTGCGTGCCTCGACCTAATGCATTGTCAATCCACGTGGAAATATTATTAATTCAGCATTGAATCTTTTAACTCTTGTGCGGTCCCCGAATGATCTGTAATCTTTGCCTGCTGAAAGACACGTTGGAACATCAAATGTGTTTATCTGGCCGAGAACCGTGGCAGAATGATGTGTGGAGCTGAGATTTTGTTTGTGTACTTAGAAATCCTTAGAAGCTTGTTAAAATGTCAGCTGAATCCTCGGGAGTCCAGTGAAATGTCAAGCCCCTGCTCTCCACAATGAGCCGGTTTGTTTCTCATTGTTCTTCCAGTGACATGGGCTCCTGGTTATTGTGCTCCAGTGTTACTGTTGGAAAATGCTCCATTGCTTCCTTGGACCCTTTACGCCAACTGCTCCCGCAAATTCAGCAAGGCGGAGGAGCTAGTTATCGACTTCAGGAAGCCGTGGGGGTGCACATGCCCCCAGTCAGCATCAACGGTGCCGACGTGGAAATGGTTGGCAGCTTCAGAGAGAGAGAGAGAGAGAGAGAGAGAGAGAGAGAAAGAGAAAGAGAGAGAAAGAGAGGGGGAGAGGAAGAGAGAGAGAGAGAGAGAGAGAGAGAGAGAGAGAGAGAGAGAGAGAGAGAGAGAGAGAGAGAGAGAGAGAGAGAGAGAGAGAGAGAGAGAGAGAGAGAGAGAGAGAGAGAGAGAGAGAGAGAGAGAGAGAGAGAGAGAGAGAGAGAGAAAGAAATAGACATATAGAGATATAGAGACACAGAGATCGATAGAGATAGAGAGACATAGAGATATAGGGATATTCAGAGATAGGTGGAGAGAGAGAGAGAGAGAGATTTGAGATGTCAGAGCTCATGATCCTCCATATGCTGTGCTGTGGTCTCAGCTGTCCTCACACGCTGAGCTCAGGCCAATGACTTTCCACACAGTGAGGGTGGCAAAACCATGAGAGAGAGCCATCCCTACATCCTTCCTGGTAGCTGGGTGGAAATGGCAGTGGAGCGAGTGTGGGAGAGGGGTGGGTGCAGCTGCTCAGGGCCTGTACACGTCCAGCGTGAAGCCTGAGAGCCCAGGCAGGCAGGCAGGCAGGCGGGCAGGCAGGCAGGCAGGCAAGCGGGCAGGCAGGCGGGCAGGCGGGCAGGCGAGCGGGCAGGCGGGCAGGCAGGCGGGCAGGCAGGCGGGCAGGCAGGCGGGCAGGCAGGCAGGCAGGGCAGGCGGGCAGGCAGGCAGGCAGGGAAGGCACCTTTCACACAGAGAGTGCGGAGAAGTTCTGCCACTTACGGCAGCAAATCCATTGTAATCTCGGAGCTTTGAGCAGCTTCCCAGCGGCTGTATCTTTTCAATTGCGCGTAAAATATGATGTTGAAACGAGCTACTCCTCCCCAGCACCTCAGAGTACCCTGCCCCCTTCCCTTCACCCTCCATAGCAACGAGCCACAAATTCCCATTTAAAACACCAAGGGAAATAATTAAAACAAACATTATCCAGCCGCTCTCTAGCTGCTGGGCAAGTTTTCACTGTTTTGACATTAAGGAGGCTATTTCTTACTGAAAATTTGTAATTTAATTTGGCAAAGTCATAGAATAAGGAGCTCACGAA
The DNA here is from genome assembly GCF_053455715.1 of Rhinoraja longicauda. NCBI lineage: Eukaryota > Metazoa > Chordata > Chondrichthyes > Rajiformes > Arhynchobatidae > Rhinoraja > Rhinoraja longicauda. The sequence goes on from NC_135975.1 coordinate 31,720,180, forward strand.
AAGAATTACACGCTTGTTATCTGTCAGGCTGTCAGGAAGAATTGCAGGGATATTATCAGACTGCCCTTTGTCTTCTGAACAGTGTTGTTTTTCCTCTCACTTATTAATTAATCACATCGACACACTCTGCTACCTGACAACTCAACTTCGTGCTCAGTGCCGCTAAGCTTTGTAATTAATTACAAACTATTAAGAGCAAATGGTCATGATCTTTGTGATGTTACTGTTGTCCTACTTCCTAGCGAGGATGTAAACAACGGCACTTTCTATTAAGAGGAGAAAATAAGATAATCACCCAAGATGGCAGCTATTATCTGCGGGAATGTAACACTGAGGCTTCATCAGGTGCTGGTCAGACCGCACTTAGGAGCATTGGGAGCAGTTCTAGGCCCCCATATCTGAGGAAGGATGTACTGGCTTTGGAGAGGGTCCAGAGGAGGTTTACGAGAATGATCCCAGGTGTGATTGGGTTCAGCGTGTGACGGCACTGGGCCTGTTGAGAATGATGAGGAGGGGACCTCTTTGAAACTTACCGACTGGTGAAAGGCCTGGATAGAGTGGATGTGAAGAGGATGTTTCCAACTAGTGGGAGAATCTCGGACCAGAGGCCACAGCCTCAGAATAAAGGGACGTCACTTTAGGAAGGAGATGAGGAGGTATTTCTTTAGTCAGAGGGTGGTGAATCTGTGGAATTCATTGCCACAGACTGCTGTCTTAGCCAAGTCGATGGATATTCTTCGATAGTACGGGTGTCAGGGGTTATGGGGGAGAAGGCAGGAGAATGGGGTTGAGAGGGAAAGATAGATCGGCCATGATTGAATGGCGGAGTAGACTTGATGAGCCGAATGGCCTAATTCTGCTTCTATAACTTTGACCTGATGAAACTCTCGGCAGGTTCGGCCGCACCTGTGGGATGGGAAGTGGAGTTGGTGTTTCTGGTCGGAGATGCTTTGTCAGAGGTGGGAAGGTGTTTGGCAGAGAGCATGTTGACTGGGTGTAGCACGGCCTGTTCTAGCAACTCAAACACCCTGGAACAAAGGAGATTGCAGAGAGTGCTGTACACCACCCAGCCCCTCACTGGTGATTAGTACTAGTGTCAGGGGTAATGGGGGAGAAGGCAGGAGAATGGGGTTGAGAGGGAAAGATAGATCGACCCTTATTGAATGGCGGAGTAGACTTGATAGGCCTAATGGCACAATTCTGCTCCTACAAATTCTGAATGTTTTGAAGGCTGTTTAGTTTAGTTTAGTTTAGTTTACAGATACAACGCGGAAACAGGCCCTTCGGCCCACCGGGTCCGCACCGACCAGTGATCCCCGCACATTAACACTATCCTATACCCACTAGGGACAATGTTTACATTTACCCAGCCAATTAACCTACAACCCTGTACGTCTTTGGAGTGTGGGAGGAAACCAAAGATCCCGGAGAAAGGGGCCACAGTTTAAGAATAAGGGGTAGGCCATTTAGAACGGAGATGAGGAAAAACTTTTTCAGTCAGAGAGTTGTGAATCTGTGGAATTCTCTGCCTCAGAAGGCAGTGGAGGCCAATTCTCTGAATGCATTCAAGAGAGAGTTAGATAGAGCTCTTAAGGATAGCGGAGTCAGGGGGTATGGGGAGAAGGCAGGAACGGGGTACTGATTGAGAATGATCAGCCATGATCACATTGAATGGTGGTGCTGGCTTGAAGGGCCGAATGACCTACTCCTGCACCTATTGTCTATTGTCTATAAAACCCACGCAGGTCACGGGGAGAACGTACAAACTCCGTACAGACAGCGCCCATAGTCGGGATCGAACCCGGGTCTCCGGTGCTGCATTCGCTGTAAGGCAGCAACTCTACCGCTGTGCCACCGTGAGGCCGTTGCTTACCTAGGATCTTGCTGATGTTGGAGTTGTGCATGTCGGGGAAGGCCTGCAGAATCTTCCGCCTCTCGTCCTTGGCCCAGACCATGAAGGCGTTCATCGGCCGCTTTATGTGGGGCTCGTTGCTGCTCCTGCCCCTCGCTTCCCGGTAAATCCTGGGCTCCGAAACCCCCGCGCTTCCTGCCAGAGACAAGGAACGGTCAAGCCCAAAATGCCGACGTGAGGAGCCGCAGATGCTGCCGTGCGTGGGATGGAACTGCAGACCCTGGTCCACACCGACAACGGACGCAAGAGGCTGGAGTAACTCAGCGGGTCGGGCAGCATCTCTGGAGAAAAGGAATAGGCGACGTTTCGTGTCGAGACTGAGACAGAGACAGTCTGAAGAAGGGTCTCGACCCGAAACGTCACATATTCCTTTTATCCAGAGATGCTCAGTTACTCCAGCATTTTGTGTCTAGGAGATGCTGGAGTCTTGTTTAGAGTTTAGAATTTAGAGATACTGCACGGAAACAGGCCCTTCACCCCAATGAGCCCGCGCTGACCAGCGATCCCAGCGCACTAACACTATCCTACACGCACTAGGAACAATTTACAATTAAACCAAGACAATTAACCTACAAACCTGTACGTCTTTGGAGTGTGGGAGGAAACCGGAGATCCCGGAGAAAACCCACGCGGGTCACGGGGAGAACGTACAAACTCCGTACAGGCAGCGCCCGTAGTCGGGATGGAACCCGGGTCTCTGGCGCGGTGAGGCGGGACCTCTACCACCGGGCCACTCCCTCATATTAAATTCCTCACAAAGAAATATTTTCTATTTCACAATTCATGATGAAAAGACTGCAGCAGGTAATCTGCACCTTTCAAGACAGATTAAAACCCTCAATGTGAACGAAACGATAAACGCATGCATATAAAAAATGAGCGCCAACCATCTGATTCTGCAGCGAGGTTAAAGTCCACCATCGCATGTCCAAACTTCCCGTCTTCTGGTCTCTTCTCAGACAGATGTTGGGCCAGATTTTCCAGTGATGTTTTATCATGCACCTGTAGATGAGAAGCAAGCACGCATGAAGAAGGGTCTCGACCCGAAACGTCACCCATTCCTTCTCTCCTGAGATGCTGCCTGTCCTGCTGAGTTACTCCAGCATTTTGTGAATAAATACCTTCGATTTGTACCAGCATCTGCAATTATTTTCTTATATTATAACTAAAAGACGCCATCTTTGAATCTAAGAACCTGAGAGCTCCCTGCTAGATTATTGAGAACCAAAGTTCTTCCACTGGGAATGAATTTCCTTCTCCGCCCAGTTTTTCAGTAACTGACATCTCGACTGAAAAGCAGGAAGGATGTTTAGAGATACAGCATGGAAACAGACCCTTTGGCCCACCGATTCCGTGCCTACAACCAGTTCTATGTGTCGGAAGGAACTGCAGGTGCTGGTTTGCTCCAAAGATAGACACAAAGTGCCGGAGTAACTCAGCGGACGGGACAGGCAGCATCTCTAGAGAAAAATAAATGGTGACAAATAGGTAATGATTACGGTATAGGTGACAAAGGTCTCAACCTGAAACATCACCTATTCCTTTTCTCCAGGGATGCTGCCTGACCCTTTGAGTTACTCCAGCAGTTTGTGTCTATCTTCACACTAGTTCTACATTACGCACTAATATTGGAGTTTTTGTTTTTTCATTTATGCGCCACTGTGATGATCTATAGTCTTTTCATATCTGGTGGGGGTGTCAAGGGTTACGGGGAGAAGGCAGGAGAATGGGGGTTGTGAGGGAAAGATAGATCAGCCATGATTGAATGGCCGAGTAGACTCAATGGACTGAATGGCCTAATTCTACTCCTAGGACTTACGAACACTACACTTTTGTACTCTATTTTCATATACTCTTACTTTGCTCCTATTTTCCATTTGCTTCTACAATTCCTTTGGCGCAGTCTTGCAAGCAAGCCGACAGAATGCTTTAAAAATATTTTTTGGTGTCTTATTTCTTAACAAACCATATCAATACAAACATCACAGTACATCCACAGGAATAGCAGGCATGTGTTGAATTTGGATGCTCAAAGAGCTCTTTGATGGCATTTAGCATTCACCTTGGTGCATTGAGCGTCGTGACTTCAAATGATAGTCCGCCATTCTGGTGGATCTTGGCCAAGCCATCTTGGCACAGTCTTACTAGATGACACAACCGGGCCTTGAAGTTCTAACACACTCAACGATTTATCCCAGTGCCAAAGAAGGAGCAACATCCAGAAAATCTCCTCCCTCATCAGGGCGCAACGGTGGCGCAGCGGTAGAGTTGCTGCCATTACAGCGCATGAGACCTGGGGTCAATCCTAACTGTGGGTGCTGTCTGTACGGAGTTTGTAAGTTCTCCCCGTGACCTGCGTGGGTTTTCTCCGGGTGCTCCGGTTTCCTCCCACACTCCAAAGGCGTGCGGGTTTGTAGGTCAACTGGCTTCGGTAAAAATGGTAAATTATCCCGAGTGTGTGTGGGATAGCGTTAGCGTGCGGGAATCGCTGGTCGGCGCGGACCCAGCGGACAGAAGGGCCTGTTTCCGCGCTGTATCTCTAAACTAAACTAAACATCACTAGACCCCTCGCTAAAAGCAACCCAGAAATAGCAACGGAGCACAACGTTCCAAGATGCTTCACAGTAGCCAACACTTAGCCACCAAAAGAGATGTCTGCAGAGATGGCAAAGTTTGGAGGGATCTGATGAAGGTCAAATAGGGAGGCGATGACCTTTAGAGAGGAGACTTCAAAGATAAACAGAGGAAGCCACAGTTACTGGTGGTGCAGCGGTAGAGTTGCTGCCTCACAGCGCTTGCAGCACCGGAGACCCGGGTTCCATCCCGACTACGGGTGCAGTCTGTACGGAGTTTGTACGTTCTCCCCTTGATCGCGTGGAGTTTCTCCGAGATGTTCGGTTTGGACCCACAATCCAAAGACGTACAGGTATGTAGGTTAATTGGCTTGGTATCAGTGCAAATTGTCCCTAGTGTGTGTAGGATAGTGTTAGTGTGCGGGGATCGCTGGTCGTTGCGGACTCGGTGGGCCTTCGAGCCTGTATCTCTAAACACGAATGTCATTTTCAATTAAATCCTGCCACCCTTAATCACCTCTGGATGAATAAGGAAATAATCAGACATTGGGTATGTGGCCGAAATTTCAGGTTGTGCCTTGTGAGTGTAGTTTAGTTCCGAGATACAGTGCGGGAACAGGCCCTTCAGCCCACCGAGTCCGCACCGACCAGCGATCCCCGCACACTAACACTATCCCGCACACTAGGGACAATTTACATTTATACCAAGCCCATCAACCTACAAACCTGCACGTCTTTGGAGTGTGGGAGTAAACCGAAGATCTCGGAGAAAAGCCTCGCAGGACACGGGGAGAACGTGCAAACTCCGTACAGAAAAGCACCCGCGGTCGGGATCGAACCCAGATCTCCGGCGCTGAAAGCGCTGTACGGCAGCAACTCTACCGCCGCGCTTTCAGGAGGGAGATTACCGTTAATACCTGAGGAAAGAAAAAAATCCCGTGGCAGGATTGCAACTTGCACATGCTTTCAGATAACATGCTTTTAATGATCCCATCCTGGCAGATGGCAGGCGAATAAATGGAGAGACAAGGGCAATAAAAATAAATGTTTTCTTTTTTAATGGACAGTACAAAATGATCTGTGCATATTGCAAGGCCAAGTGACAAGTGCTGTCAGCACAGGGAAGATGATAAACATTTCATTAATGTTCGGTTCATCGTGTTTTATTTATAAAGCCAGGTTATTTAAAAAAAACATAGATCTTTATAAGCGTTATGCAGTGCTGCGCACAGTTCCAACAGCACCGAGTCAATTGAAATTATATTCCATCTGACAACAAAAAAATCTCACCCTTCTTTTACTAACCACAGCATCCACTCTTTTGCACACTAGACTGTTTCCCCCCCATTGAAATCATGTGTAATAAAAGGGTTAAAAAATTTGACAGCAATTTATGGACCCATCAATAATTCAATTACGTCTTAATAATTTAAAATCACAGATACGGGTTTGGCTTAAAATATTTATGCGGCTGATACTCCTTTAAAAACGAGGAATAAAGAAAATGTAGCTTTAAATTATCAAATGCATTCCGGCTATTAGCGTGGTATTGATGCATAAATGTCACGGCAGACACAGAGGCAGACGGTAACTTAGGGGAAGGGAATAATTCAATATCTGATTTTATGTGTGCTGTGTGGATGCTCAAATAAGGAACGTGAGAGTGTGCAGATTTGTAAAGTTTCTCATCTTTGCCATCAAGGTACCTTTAAAGTGCCGACAGGCAATTCATTACCTTTGAAGGAAAACGTGCAATTCATCAAATCTGCAACGAACAATGTCTCACAACTGGCAATGACGTAGTTTATCTGACACAAATTTTAGTTACAGGTATCGCAAAATGCTGGAGTAACTCAGCGGGTCAGGCAGCATCTCAGGAGAGAAGGAATGGGTGACGTTTCGGGTCCCGAAACGTCACCCATTCCTTCTCTCCTGAGATGCTGCCTGACCCGCTGAGTTACTCCAGCATTTTGTGTCTGCCTTCGATTTGAACCAGCGTCTGCGGTTATTTTCCTACACGTCAAGGAAATGAAGAATGGCGCATTGCCAGCTGAGGGAAGGGTGACAACAAGGCATCCAATCAGGAAAATTAATCGGGAGGACGGTGACACGAGTCGGAGAACTCGGGTGGGGGAGGGCCGGAGAGAGAGGGAAAAGCAAAGCTTGCTTGAAGTTAGAGAAATCAATATACATATCGCTGGGTTCTTTGCACCATGAACCCAATCACCATCATTGAGTTACAGTGACCAGAGTGCATTGTAGCTGCCTCACAAAGGCTGCCTTGAAGAAAGATTCCAGACCAGCAACCTCCTCCAAGGAGAAGAGTGGTCTGTTTATGGGAATTCCAACAGCTCCAAAAACATACGCCATCTTGATTTGGACATTTAATCCATTATTGTCGCAGATCGTTGGGAGTTCTATGCCTCATAACGCCAAGATTTTTGATTGGTTGGAAGATTCAGCACGGAAACAGGCCCATCGGCCCACCGAGTCCACGCCGACCGTCACACCAGTTCCACGTTATCCTACTTCCATATCCACTCCCCACACACCCTAGGGGAAATTTTGCAGAAGCCAATTAACCTAAAAACCAAAGATACTAGAGGAACAAGATGGACCACTCCGTTGAAATCACCTATACTGAAGTGTAGTACGCAAAGGAGCCATTTTAGTAGGCAAAACCCGCCGTTCGTTATGCCTCTCGCAGTGTAATCAGTGTTTTGGGGGAACAGTGTGTGTGATGATACCATTAAAATGCAGAATACATCTCATCTATCAACTCCCAGATTTTTGTTATTTTTCTTTTTAACTGTTTCTGCAAGTTTCTGCCTACTAAAATGGCGCCTTGACATACTAGAGTTTTTAGGGTCGAGTGGTCTATCTTGTTCCTCTAGTATCTTTGCTAAAATGCGTGAGCTTCGACCGCCGGCAGCGGGAGCTTCCATCGCCCCGACTGTGGATGGTTCGACTGCCCCGACCACGGGAGAATAAAGAGGAAGAAGGTTGGACTTTATTGCCTTCCATCACAGTGAGGGATGTGGGGGAGCCGCTGTGGTGGATGTTTATGTTGACTTTTATGTCGTGGTGTGTCTTGTTGCTTTTTTTTTTAGTAAGGCTGTATGGTAATTCGAATATCACTGTACCTCAATTGGTACACGTGACAATAAAAGATCTTTGAAACCTTAACGGGCGGCACGGTGGCGCAGCGGTAGAGTTGCCGCCTCACAGTGCTTGCAGCACCTGAGACCCAGGTTCGATCCTGACTACGGGCGCTGTCTGTACAGAGTTTGTACGTTCTGCCCATGACCTGCGTGGGTTTTCTCCGAGATCTTCAGTTTCTTCCCACACTCCAAAGACGTACAGGTTTGTAGGTTAATTGGCTTGGTGTAAATGTAAAATTGTCCCGAGTGTGTGTAGGATAGTGTTAGTGTGAGGGGATGGCTGGTCGGTGCCGACCCGGTGGGCCGAAGGGCCTGTTTCCGCGCTGTATCTCTAAACTAGACTAAACTAAAGTATGTCCACCCCATTCCACAATGCCAATGAAACAAAGGATGTGCACATCACACATAAATTGCCCGTCAGTCGTCGAGAAGTCTAACTAGCCCCATTATGCTAACATGGGTCACTCCCGTCACCACACAAACTGCGTACATGCAAATAACAACCGTGGCACATTATGGATGTGAATTCTTCTATAATTAAATATTTTAATTAAAATGCCAAGAGCCTCTCCTAACAATTTGCTAATATCGGGTCAGTTCCAACCCTGTAATTTAACTTCGATACGGCAGCCTTATGTAAATGGATCACTTCTGGAATCAGACTAGCATGAAGGCAATCAGAAAAATGTCATAATGACAGACTTTTAATCAACAACCAGTACTTTGCCATTGTTCAGATCTCCATACACTGTCATAAAGAGACCGCTCAACAGATAACTGTAAACTTTCACAGTGCTGGAGTAACTCAGCGGGTCAGGCAGCATCTCGGGAGAGAAGGAATGGGTGACGTTTCGGGTCGAGACCCTTCTTCAGACTGATGTCAGGGGGGGCGGGACAAAGGAAGGATATAGGTGGAGACAGGAAGATAGAGGGAGATCTGGGAAGGAGGAGGGGAAGAGAGGGACAGAGGAAGTATCTAAAGTTGGAGAAGTCGACGTTCATACTGCTGGGCTGCAAACTGCCCAGGCGAAATATGAGGTGTTGTTCCTGCAATTTCCAGTGGGCCTCACTATGGCACTGGAGGAGGCCCATGACAGAAAGGTCAGACTGGGAATGGGAGGGGGAGTTAAAGTGCTCGGCCACCGAGTCCGACCTTTCTGTCATGGGCCTCCTCCAGTGCCATAGTGAGGCCCACCGGAAATTGGAGGAACAGCACCTCATATTTCGCCTGGGCAGTTTGCAGCCCAGTGGTATGAACGTCGACTTCTCCAACTTTAGATAGTTCCTCTGTCCCTCCCGTCCCTTCCTCCTTCCCAGATCTCCCTCTATCTTCCTGTCTCCACCTATATCCTTCTTTTGTCCCGCCCCCCCTGACATCAGTCTGAAGAAGGGTCCTGACCCGAAACGTCACCCATTCCTTCTCTCCCGAGATGCTGCCCGACCTGCTGACTTACTCCAGCACTTTGTGAATAAATCGATTTGTACCAGCATCTGCAGTTATTTTCTTATACTGTAAACTTTCATCTTCCCTGCATTAAAGCTTTGGATGACAATGAAGGCGTTTTCTGACGATGCGCGCTCTTTTGAAGAACGCCCCAGTGCCAGTGAACAGAACATGAAAACATGACACCAGCTTTGTCTGTCCACTATAGATGGGATCTATTCCCTCCACAGTGAGACGGAATGAGAATCGGAGAAACAGAGATTGGCGGCACGGGGCCGAAGCGGTAGAGTTGCTGCCTCACAGCGCCGGAGACCCGGGTTCGATCCTGAACAAGGGTGCTGTCTGTACGGAGTTTGTGCGCTCTCCCTGAGACCGCGTGGGTTTTCTGTGGGTGCTCCGGTTTCTTCCCCCACTCCAAAGGCGTACAGGTTTGTAGGTTAATTGGTCTCAGTAAAAAACTTGTCCCTAGCGTGTAGTATACGGGGTGAGCGTATGTTTAGGTATTGAAGTAAAGCTATTAGTTCAAATAACAGCCCAGAGGGTTGGAGTAACATCTTGGTACTTGTAAAGATTTGATTAAAGAACAGTAAGAAGAATCAATGCACCTCTTTCAGTTTGGCAGTGAGAGGTGCCATGAGGATCATTATGGAGTCCTCACCGGTTTACAGTTCACATCAATGCTTACAATGAAAAGGCAGAGTAGAATGGGCGGCACGGCACGGTAGCGCAGCGGTAGAGTTGCTGCTTTACAGCGAATGCAGCGCCGGAGACTCAGGTTCGATCCTGACTACGGGTGCTGCACTGTAAGGAGTTTGTACGTTCTCCCCGTGACCTGCGTGGGTTTTCCCCGAGATCTTCGGTTTCCTCCCACACTCCAAAGACGTACAGGTATGTAGGTTAATTGGCTGGGTAAATGTAAAAATTGTCCCTAGTGGGTGTAGGATAGTGTTAATGTATGGGGATCGCTGGGCGGCACGGACTTGGTGGGCCGAAAAAGGCCTGTTTCCGGCTGTATATATATGATATGATATGATATGATAATTTATCCAAATTAATTGATGTCTCAAAACTGGATGGGAAATGCACTGAGAACTGGACACAGGAAATGTGTAGGAAGGAACTGAGAATGCTGGTTTAAACAATAGACAATAGACAATAGACAATAGGTGCAGGAGTAGGCCATTCAGCCCTTCGAGCCAGCACCGCCATTCAATGCGATCATGGCTGATCACTCTCAATCAGTACCCCGTTCCTGCCTTCTCCCCATACCCCCTCACTCCGCTATCCTTAAGAGCTCTATCCAGCTCTCTCTTGAAAGCATCCAACGAACTGGCCTCCACTGCCCTCTGAGGCAGAGAATTCCACACCTTCACCACTCTCTGACTGAAAAAGTTCTTCCTCATCTCCGTTCTAAATGGCCTACCCCTTATTCTCAAACTGTGGCCCCTTGTTCTGGACTCCCCCAACATTGGGAACATGTTATCTGCCTCTAATGTGTCCAATCCCCTAATTATCTTATATGTTTCAATAAGATCCCCCCTCATCCTTCTAAATTCCAGTGTATACAAGCCCAATCGCTCCAGCCTTTCAACATACGACAGTCCCGCCATTCCGGGAATTAACCTAGTGAACCTACGCTGCACGCCCTCCATAGCAAGAACATCCTTCCTCAAATTTGGAGACCAAAACTGCACACAGTACTCCAGGTGCGGTCTCACCAGGGCCCGGTACAACTGTAGAAGGACCTCTTTGCTCCTATACTCAACTCCTCTTGTTACGAAGGCCAACATTCCATTGGCTTTCTTCACTGCCTGCTGAACCTGCATGCTTCCTTTCATTGACTGATGCACTAGGACACCCAGATCTCGTTGAACTCCCCCTCCTCCTAACTTGACACCATTCAGATAATAATCTGCCTTTCTATTCTTACTTCCAAAGTGAATAACCTCACACTTATCTACATTAAACTGCATCTGCCATGTATCCGCCCACTCACACAACCTGTCCAAGTCACCCTGCAGCCTTAAACCTAAGATACTAGAGGAGCAAGATGGACCACGGCGTTGAAATCGCCCGTACTGAAATGTAGTACGCAAAGGAGCGTAACGTCCGCCATTTTAGTAAGCAAAACCCGCCGTCCGTTATGCCTCTCGCAGTGTAATCAGTGTTGTGGGGGAACAGTATGTGTGATGATACAATCAAAATGCAGAATATATCTCATCTATCAATTCACAGATTTTTGTTTTTTTTATTTTAAAATGTTTCTGCAAGTTTCTGCCTAATAAAATGGCGCCGTGACGTACTACGGTTTTTAGGGTCGAGTGGTCTATCTTGCTCCTCTAGTATCTTTGGTTTAAACCAAAGATTGACACAAAAAGCTGGAGTAACTCAGCAGGACAGGCAGCACCTCTGGACAGAAGGATCGGGTCGAGATCCTTCAGTCTGAAGAAGGGTCTCGACCCGGAACATCACCCGTTCCCTCTCTCTAGAGATGCTGCCTGTCCTGCTGAGTTACTCCAGCATTGTTGTGTGTGACTGGTCACAGGAGATAGATGCAGGGAACTGCAGGTACTGGTTTGCAAAATAAACGACACTAGGTGCTGGAGTAACTCAGCACATCAGACAATTGACTGAAGAAGGGTCTCGACCCGAAACGTCACCCATTCCTTCTCTCCTGAGATGCTGCCTGACCTGCTGAGTTACTCCAGCATTTTGTGAATAAATACATTCACTGAGTTACTCCAGCACTTTGTGAATGGCGGCACAAGAGAGCAAAGGGATACAGACTGGCTGGTGGGGAAGAAGGAGGCCGGTGGGACACAAAGTGGGGAAATCAAGGCTGTCACATTGTTAGGAAAAGTGGAAACGCCAATTTGTTTAATACCATCAGGGAGACTAATAAATGTATGTGTGAAGGGGGGGGGGGATGAAAGGCAGACAATCCCTGGATGTAAACAGAAGCCTTGGCAACAGAAACAAAAGCCTCGGCCTTAGGGGTGGCACGGTGGCGCAGCGGTAGAGTTGCTGCCTCACAACGCCAGAGGCCCGGGTTTGATCCTGACTACAGTTGCTGCCTGCACGGAGTTTGTACGTTCTCCCCGAGACCGCGTGGGTTTTCCCCGGGTGCTCTGGTTTCCTCCCACACTCCAAAGACGTTTGCAAGTTTGTAGGCTAATTTGGCTTTGGTAAAAATTGTAAATTGTCCCTAGTGTATAGGATAGTGTTAGTGTATGGAAATCGCTGGTCGGCGCGGACTCGGTGGGCCGAAGGGCTTGTTTCCAGGCTGTGTCTTTGAACTAAATTAAACTTAAGGTGAGGGGAGAAAGATTTAAAAAGAATCTGAGGCGTAACGTTTTCACACAAGGGGTGGTGGGTGTATGGAACGAGCTGCCAGAGGAGGTGGTTGAGGTAGGGACTGTTGCAACGTTTAAGAAACAGTTAGACAGGTGCATGGATAGGACGTTTGGAGGGATATGGGCCAAATGCAGGCAGGTGGGACTGGTGTGGATGGAGCATGTTGGTCGGTGTGGGCAAGTTAGGCCGAGGGGCCTGTTTACACGCTGTATAACTCTGTGACTACTCTATTATATCACAGACTCTGTAAAGAGATGAGCATCTCTCCAGAGATGCTGCCTGTCCCGCTGAGTTACTCCAGCATTCTGTGTCTGGCATCGTTCCTCCTGCCTTTCTGTGGCCCTTGTATCCGACCGACTATCTTACTGCCTGAAACAACTAACTCCGAGACAAATATAACAGAGTTTGGCTCTGTTTCAGATTGTGCCCTGCAAGGGAGTCATGTTGAGTTTGTTAGTATCATGTACAGTCAGATTCACTTTCATTGCGCATGGATGTGCACTGACTTAAATTAACCCCAAGTCACTGAGCGAATGTCAGTGTGTGCTTTTAATTACAATCTGCTTGGCAGATCACAGGTCAGGTAAACATTGGGCCATAATTCCCAACTGACCTGTTGGATTACACTGATTATTCGTGGCGTGCGTCGTTATGTTTATTTTCGGGGGGGGGGGGGGGGGGGGGGGGGGAGGGGGGGAGTTGGGAGGTGAAGGGGAGGGGAAAGGATTGCCGGTCAGGATTGCCCAGGGCTGAACACAAATCCTTTTTAATAATGTGTAGGAAACGAACTGCAGATGCAGGTTGAAACCGAAGATAGACACAAAAAGCTGGAGTAACTCAGCGGGACGGGCAGCATCTCTGGAGAGAAGGAATGGGTGGCGTTTCGGGTCGACACCCTTCTGAATTCATTTTGATAATATCATGGAACTTAGTCCAAGATGGGAGGTGAAGAGAAGGCCAGAGCAAAGGGTCTGGTGCAGGCAGGAGAATAGAGAGCAAATATGTTTCCTTGTTACACGTTGTAAATGAGTTCCACATCTTTAAGAAATCAGGGCGGCACAATGACACAGAGGTAGAGTTGCTGCCTCACAGTGCCAGCGAACCCGGGTTCCATCCTAACCTCGGGTGCTGGTTGTGCACACAGAGTTTGTAAGTTCTCTCTGTGCCCGCGTGGGTTTTCTCCGGGTACTCTGGTTTCCTCCCACATTCCAAAGATTTGTAGGTTAATAGGTTTGCAGGTTAATTGGCCCACTATAAAATGCCCCTGTGTGTTGGATGAGAATGTGTTCGATCATGGAACAGGTGTACAGGTTACATTGCCCCGAGTGCATAGGATGCAATAGACAATAGACAATAGGTGCAGGAGGAGGCCATTCGGCCCTTCGCATCAGCACCGCCATTCAATGTGATCATGGCTGATCATTCTCAATCAGTACCCCGTTCCTGCCTTCTCCCCATACCGCCTGACTCCGCTATCCTTAAGAGCTCTATCTAGCTCTCTCTTGAATGCATTCAGAGAATTGGCCTCCACTGCCTTCTGAGGCAGTGAATTCCACAGATTCACAACTCTCTGACTGAAAATGTTTTTCCTCATCTCCATTCTAAATGGCCTACCCCTTATTCTTAAACTGTGGCCCCTGGTTCTGGACTCCCCCAACATTGGGAACATGCTTCCTGCCTCTAACGTGTCCAATCCCTTAATAATCTTATACGTTTTGATAAGATCCCCTCTCATCCTTCTAAATTCCAGTGTATACAAGCCTAGTCGCTCCAGTCTTTCAACATATGACAGTCCCGCCATTCCGGGAATTAACCTAGTAAACCTACGCTGCACGCCCTCAATAGCAAATGCAAATGTGTTCTAACATAGAACGAGTGTATAGGTGATCGATGGTCGGCACGGACTCAGTGGGCTGAAGCGCCTGTTTCCATGCTGTATTGAGTGCAGAAGTAGGGACATCATGTTACATTTGTATACGACGTTGCTGTGGCTGCATTTGGAGTATCGTGTTCAATAGACAATAGGTGCAGGAGTAGGCCAATCGGCCCTTCGAGCCAGCACCGCCATTCAATGTGATCATGGCTGGTCATCCACAATCAGTACCCCGTTCCTGCCTTCTCCCCATACCCCCTGACTCCGCTATCCTTAAGAGCTCTATCTAGCTCTCTCTTGAATGCATTCAGAGAATTGGCCTCCACTGCCTTCTGAGGCAGAGAATTCCACAGATTGACAACTCTCTGACTGAAAAAGATTTTCCTCATCTCCGTTTTAAATGGCCTACCCCTTATTCTTAAACTGTGGCCCCTGGTTCTGGACCTCCCCAACATTGGGAACATGTTTCCTGCCTCTAACATATCCAACCCTCGTGGAGAGTAGGAAAGGGTGATGTTTCAGGTCGAGACCCTTCCTCAGTCTGAAGAAGGGTCTCGATCCGAAACATTACCCATCCCTGCCCTCCATAGATGCTGCCTGACCCGCTGAGTTACTCCAGCATTTTGTGTCTATCTTCGACAGGAAGGATGTTGTTAAGCTTGAAAAGAGTGCAGCGAAAATTTATAACAATGTTGCCAGGACTTGAGGTGCTGAGATATGGGGAGAGGTTGGGCGGCTGGAACTTTATTCCTCGAAGCTTAGGTGGCTGAGTAGAGATCGTGTGGAGGTGTATAAAATCATGAGGGGAATAGATAGGGTGAATGCATTTTATCTTTTACCCAGGGTAGGGGAATCAAAAACCAGAGGACATGGGTTTAAGGCAAGAGGGACAAGATTTAATATAACCTGAGGGGCAACCTTTTCCACAAGATGGTGGGTTTATAGAACGAGCTACCTCCAGTGGAGGTAGTTGAAGCAGGAATTATAACGGCATTTAAAGGATACTTTCATGATTAGTACGGGTGTGAGAGGTTATGGGGAGAAGGCAGGAGAAAGGGGTTAGGAGGGAGAGATAGATCAGCCATGATTGAATGGCGGAGTTGACTTGATGGACCGAATGGCCTACTTCTACTCCTATCACTTGTGATCTTATGATAACGTTGGCAGGTACATGGAAAGGAAAGGTTTAGAGGGATATGAGCCAACATGGTAAAATGGGCAGGTAAGGGACTGCATATGCTGGTTTGTTCCGAAAATGGACACAAAATGCCGGAGTAACTCAGTGGGTCAGGCAGCATCTCTGGAGAAAAGGAACAGGTGACGTTTCAGGTTGGAATCCTTCTTCGAAGGGGAAATGGGACTAGTGTAGATGGGGCATCTTGGTCAGCATGGGCAAGTTGAGCCTGTTTCCATGCTGTACGACAATGTGAGTTAGGAGATCTGATAGATATTAGCCTAAAATTCACTTAATCCTTTTTGCTTGACTCAATCTGACGAGATGTCATATTGATATCAAGGATGTTATTTAATATTCCATTATCGGCAGTGACATTTTACTGAATGCGTGGAATTTAACAAAGCTTATGATAAAGTTAGCATGCCAAAGCAATAACATCAGGATTGGTGCTGAACCAGAAACTAAACAGTGCAAAGAATGCTGCCTCTATCAAGTAAATGAGATTGCTTCACGCTTGACTTTCAAGACAAAATATTGTTTAAGGGTTTGTTGTGATGGTGCAGGACTGATGTCTCGTTGAAGGTGCAGCAATCTATCAAACCGATTGCTCTTTTGTTGTCTATTCCGCTACCCCTGTCACTTTGCAACGAGAAAGGTCATGGATTCAAATCCCAGTCCAGTTCCTGAGCACTTAATCCAAGCCGGCACAGCAAGACTATCAGTACAACATAGACCAGTACGGCACACGAACATGCCCTTCGACCCACCGGGTCCACACCGCCCATTCACACATCATTCTGTTGTCCCACTCTCTCATCTGTTCCCTGCACACTAGGGGCAACTTACAGAGGGCCAATCAACCTGCACGAGCGCCCGGGCGGAATCCCACATGGAGAACGTGCAATCTCCACACACTCACGCACAGCACCCGAGGTCAGGATGGAAGCCGGGCCTGTGGCGCCGTGAGGCAGCGGCTCTACCCGCTGCGCCACCGCACCGCCCTTTATTGAACGGTTCATTAACTGCTCTGGAATGGAGCGAAGAACGGGTTCTAAATCTGTTCAGAATGCAAAGCTGATTTTACCCATCGGGATTTGTGAAAGTAGCATTTTTGACCGCTGCCTTCCGCCCTCACTTTCAACCGTCGTACAACGAACCTGGGTAAGCTATGGCAAGTCAAACCCAGCAGGTGTGACAGAGGCTGCACTTTCTGTTGTTTTTAATCTCAGAACTCCAGCGGCTACGTTTGTGTTGTTTTTAGTGATCATTTGTTTCATGCTTTGCTCAACCCTCTGAACAACTTGCAATTATATCGCCTGTCACAGTCTCCCAGTGCTCATCACAGCTCTATTTACTACCATTGTGCTGTTATTGTTGCATTGCAGAAGACACAGGAGCCAAGCTGTATGTACACACAAGCTCTCACCGTGCAGTAATAACTAGACAAGCTCTGTTACTGATATTGACTGGGGGATAAATACTATTCCAGGGGCAATTTCCTTATTCAGAGTAATGTCATGGAGACTCAGCTTAGAAATAGTACACAATATCATGTGGGCCATCACACAAACCAACCTCCCCTTCCATTGACTCCATTTGTACCTCACGCTGCCTCAACCAGGCCAGCAGCATCATCAAGGACCAGTCGCACTCTCTTCTCCCCTCTCCCGTCGGGCAAAAGGGATAAAAGAGTGAGAACGCACACCTCCAGATTCAGGGACAGTTTCTTCCCGGCTGCTATCAGGCACCTGAATCATCCCACCACAACTACAGAGCAGTCCTGAACTACCAGCTACCTCATTGGTGACCCTCGGGCTATCTTTGATCGGACTTTGCTGGCTTTACCTTGCACTAAATGTTATTCCCTTATCATGTACCTATACCCGGTGCATTGCTCAGTTGTAATCATGCATTGTCTTTCTGCTGACTGGTTGGCACGCGACACGGTGGCACAGCGGTAGAGTTGCTGCCTTACAGCGAATGCAGCGCCGGAGACTCAGGTTCGATCCTGACTACGGGCGCCGTCTGTACGGAGTTTGTACGTTCTCCCCGTGACCTGCGTGGGTTTTCTCCGAGATCTTCGGTTTCCTTCCACACTCCAAAGAGTAGGTAAATTGACTGGGTAAATGTAAAAATTGTCCCTAGTGTGTGTAGGATAGTGTTAATGTGCGGGGATCGCTGGGCGGCACGGACTCGGTGGGCCGAAGGGCCTTTTTCCGCGCTGTATCTCTAAATCTAAAATCTAAATCTAAAAGCTTTACCTTGGTGCACGTGACAATAAACTAAACTGAAACGGAAACTTATACTGTCTGAAGAAGGGTGGGCAAATGGGACGAGCATTTGGCAATAACGGACCCCCCCCTCACCCCCACCCCCTCTCCATGGTCCATTACAAAGAGCATTCACTGTACAGGAATGCAGAGATTAAGAGCTCACATCTCTTGAAAAAAGCCATCAGCTGACTCAGGTGAGAGTACTTCTTCAGAGCTCAGGATAGGAAAAATGAAGCCAATCCAACCGTTAAGCACTTCAAAGGTACTTCACTGCCTGTCAAGAGCTTTGGGACTTGCTGAGATCACAAATGAATGCACGTTGTTATCTATATACTAAAAGTCTCGTTTGTTTGTTTGTTTGTTCCTGAACTACAGCCAAAACAGTGCACGATAGCGCGGCAATTTTAGGCCCGCCTTACTCACTGTCTAATGCACTTGGTGCTAATGGAAGACGTTTCATTGAAATCGGTGTTATATTTTTTAAGTTATTCACATTTTAAAGTTTAAATTTATCTCCTGGGAGGGAGGGGGGAGTGAGGGGGTTGGAGGGAGGGGGGAGGGAGGATAAGGGGGGTTGAGGGGGAAGGAGTGAGGGGGAGGGGAAGGGGAGAGGGGATAGGGGGGAGGGGAGAGGAGGGGGAGAGGGAGGGGGAGGGTGGGAGGAGAGGGTGCTGCACCAATGCAGGAGAGGTTTGGGTCCAACTTGGTCTAGTTTAATAATAAATGGGTCTTAGTGTCTCGGTGAAACAGGTGAACGACCACTCACAGCTCGGTTTGGGGAGAGCTCTGCCCAAGACGGCAGCAAATTGCAGAGAGTTGTGGATGTGGCCCAGTCCATCACACAGACCAGACTCCCCACCACTGACTCCATCTACACTTCACGCTGCCGCAGAAGAGCAGCCAGCGTAATCAAAGACTTGCCCTGCCACGGTCTAAAGAAGGGTCTCAACCTGGAGTGTCACCCATCCCTGTTCTTCAGGGATGCTGCCTGACCTGCTGAGTTACTCCAGCGCTTTGCGTCCTTTTGTGTATTAACCAGCATCTGCACTTCCTTGTATCTCCAGTCATTCCTTCGTCTCCCCGCTCCCATACGGCAGAAGATGTAGAAACTGAACTTATGCACCACCAGACTCAGGAACAGCTTCTTCCCCTTCTGTTATCAGACTTCTGAACGGTCCTTCCATAAGCTAGGGCACTGTCCGATTCACCTTTACCCCATTGCGGACATTGGACTTTGTCTATGGAACAGGTGCACTACAATGCTGAGGGTGATATTCTGCACTCTCTTTGGTCTATTTATTGTATTTGAGTTTGACTGGATGTATGTATGTACTGTTTGAAACATAGAAACATAAAAACATAGAAAATAGGTGCAGGAGTAGGCCATTCGGCCCTTCGAGCCTGCACCGCCATTCAATATGATCATGGCTGATCATCCAGCTCAGTAACCTGTACCTGCCTTCTCTCCATACCCCCTGATCCCTTTAGCCATAAGGGCCACATCTAACTCCCTCTTAAATATAGCCAATGAACTGGCCTCAACTACCTTCTGTGGCAGAGAATTCCACAGACTCACCACTCTCTGTGTGAAGAAATTTTTTCTCATCTCGGTCCTAAAAGTCTTCCCCCTTATCCTTAAGCTGTGACCCCTGGTTCTGGACTTCCCCAACATCGGGAACAATCTTCCCGCATCTAGCCTCTCCAACCCCTTAAGAATTTAATATGTTTCAATAAGATCCCCCCTCAGTCTTCTAAATTCCAGCGAGTACAAGCCTAGTCTATCCAGTCTTTCTTCATATGAAAGTCCTGCCATCCCAGGGATCAATCTGGTGAACCTTTTCTGTACTCCCTATAAAGCTGGATAGGAAGCAAAGCAAAGCTTTTCACTGTAAGTTGGTGCATGTGACACTAGTAAATCTAAACTGAAACCTAACCTATGCATTTATAAACAAGATGATTTACACCCTCCATTGCACAATGGAACAAGCTGCCAGAGGAGGTGGTTGAGGCTGGGACTATCCCAACGTTTAAGAAACAGTTAGACAGGTACGTGGATGGGAACAGGTTCGGAGGGATATGGACCAAACGCAGGCAGGTGGGACGAGTGTAGCTGGGACATGTTGGCCGGTGTGGGCAATTGGGCTGAAGGGCCTGATTCACTCTACGATGCTATGTGCATTATTGGTACTGGAAGATGTTCAGAATATAATGCAGACACAGATCCAAGCTTCGCGGATGGTGAAAGTTGACAGAAAGCCAGCAGTCAGTTTTCCATCTCTCCCCCGGTTTATATCTGCTGATGTTAATGGAAGAGACTGTGGAAATGCATTTGCCTGTCAGATGAAATCAAGCCCAGCATCAGTGTGTTGTCAGCTTCAGAGCGGCACTGTTGTTTTAAGGAGTTATATTGTCCCACGCATTTTATAATTGCTGAAAGGTTTTGATCAGACAGTGACTGATATTTTTCCGCAGTTTATGTGGTACCGCTTGGAGGGAGATGAGTGAAAACCGTCGCCTGTCAGTGACAAAAATTGCAGAGAGTTATGGACATATAATTCTCCCTTCCACTGACTCCATTTACGCCTCGCGCTGCCTCGGCAAGGCCAGCAGCACAATCAAGGACGGGTCGCACCCCGGCCACTCCCTCTTCTCCCCTCTCCCATCGGGCAAAAGGTACAGAAGTGTGGACGCGCACACCTCCAGATTCGGGGACAGTTTCTTCCCAGCTGTTATCAGACAACTGAACCATCCTAACAACAACTAGAGAGCTAGTCCTGAACTACTATCTACCTCATTGGAGACGCTCAGACTATCTTTAATCAGACCTAACTGGACTTTATCTTGCACTAAACGTTATTCAAGGTATAATTCATGGAATAATTCATGGAATCAAGGGATATGGGGAAAAGCAGGAACGGGGTACTGATTTTGGATGGTCAGCCATGATCATATTGAATGGCGGTGCTGGCTCGAAGGGCCGATTGGCCTACTCCTGCACCTATTTTCTATGTTTCTATTCACATTATTCCCTTTATCATGCATCAGCACTCTGCAGACGGCTCGATTGTAATCGTGTATTGTCTCTCCACTGACTGGTTCGCACGCAGCAAAAGCTTTCCTCTGTACCTCGATATATACGACAATTAACTAAACTCAACCTCACAAACTACCGGAGGAAGTTGCCTCTCTGTTCGACCCATGTTACACAACCATTAGAGCTCTTTATTCTTCATTCCCCTGGGTCTGAAGAAGCATCTCAATGCCAAAGGTCACCGATTCCTTCTCTCCAGAGATGCTGCCTGACCCGCTGAGTTACTCCAGCAATTTGTGTCTATCTTCGGTGTAAACCAGCATCTGCAATTCCTTCCTATACTTGTCCCCTGTGAAAGTTGACCAGAACGCTCGTTGTGAAAAGCCAGCCACAAGCAAACTGAGTAGTTAGGTAGACCTGAGAGTGTTTAAACATACAGTGCGGAAACAGGCCCTTTGGCCCAGTGAGTCCGCGCCGACCAGCGATCACAATAGACAATAGACAACAGGTGCAGGAGCCAGCACCACCATTCAATGTGATCATGGCTGATCATTCTCAATCAGTACCCCGTTCCTGCCTTCTCCCCATACCCCCTGACTCCGCTATCCTTAAGAGCTCTATCCTGAATGCATTCAGAGAATTGGCCTCCACTGCCTTCTGAGGCAGAGAATTCCACCTTCTGAGGCAGAGAATCACCCTGCACACTAGTTCTATCTACGCACACCAGGGACAATTTATAATTTTACCGAAGCCAATTAACCCCCAGACCTGTACGTCTTTGGAGTGTGGGAAGAAACCGGAGCACCCGGAGAAAACCCACGCAGCCACAGTGAGAACGTGCAAACTCGCCACAGACAGCACCCACGGTCAGGATTGAACCCGGGTCCCTGGCGCTGTGAGGCAGCAACTCTACCGCCGCGCCACCGTGCCGTCCAAAGTCATAAGTGAGTCGTAGAGTCGTAAAGTATTCCTTCTTCCCCCCCCCCCCCTCCGCTGGTCATAAGATACAGCAGCAGGACAGCGTGCATCACCACACTCGGTGGCACAGCGGGTGGAGCTGCTGCCTCACAGCACCAGAGACCCGGGTTCGATCCTGACCATGGTTGCTGTCTGTAAGGAGTTTGCACGTTCTCCCTGTGACCGCCTGTGTTTTCTTCAGGTGCTCCTGTTTTCTCCCACATCCCAAAGACGTGCGGGTTGGTAGATGAATTGGTCCTCTGTAAATTGCCCCTGGTGTATAGGCAATGGATGCGAAGGTGGGATTATATAGACCTAGTGTGAACGGCTGATCAATGGTCGGCATGAACTCAGTGGGCCTGTTTCCATGCCCTATCTCCCAATTCAAACAAAAGGGTCCTAACCAGAAACACCACCTGCTGATGTTCTGCAGAGATGCTGCCTGTCCCTCTGAGTTACTCCAGCAGTTTGCGTCTTTTTTCCTCTCCATCATCAGGCTTCTGAATGGTCCTTCCATAAGCTAGGCCCTAGGGTACATCCGATTAAGATAGACACAAAGTACAGGAGTAAACCAACGGGTCAGGCAGCATCTCTGAAGAAAAAGGACGGGTGACGTTTTGGGTCGAATCCTTCTTCAGACTGAACCAGTCTGCACGGTCTCCAGGCGGCACGGTGGCGCAGCGGTAGAGTTGCTGCCTTACAGCGAATGCAGCGCCGGAGACTCAGGTTCGATCCCGACTACGGGCGCCGTCTGTACGGAGTTTGTACGTTCTCCACGTGACCTGCGTGGGTTTTCTCCGAGATCTTTGGTTTCCTCCCACACTCCAAAGACGTACAGGTATGTAGGTTAATTGGCTGGGCAAATGTAAAAAAAATAAAAATTGTCCCTAGTGTGTGTAGGATAGTGTTAATGTGCGGGGATCGCTGGGTGGCACGGATCCGGTGGGCCGAAGGGCCTGTTTCCGCGCTGTATCTCTAAATCTAAATCTACTCCGATTAATCTCTACCCCATTGCGGGCATTAGACTTTGCCTATGGAACTGGCGTACTTACAATGCTGAGAACTATATTCTTCAATTTTTTCCTTTGCTCTACCAATTGTACTCGGGTTTAGCTTGATTGTATTTATGTATAGTATTATCTAATTTTGCAGGTTAGCATGCAAAAGCAAATCCTTTCACTGTACCTCAGGTACACATGGAAATAACAAACATATAACTAAAGGCTGGAAGATCTCTCAGTGTTCACAGTGTTACAGCAATTAGTCTGATCATCATTAACATAACAGAACATTAGGGCACGGTGGCGCAGAAGTGTGGTTGCTTACAGAACCAGAGACCCAGGTTCGATCCTGACTACGGGCGCCGTCTGTACGGAGTTTGTACGTTCTCCCCGTGACCTGCGTGGGTTTTCTCCGAGATCTTCGGTTTCCTCCCACACTCCAAGGACGTACAGGATTGTGGGTTAATTGGCTCGGTGCAATTGTAAATTGTCCCTAGTTGGATGTAGGAGAGTGTTAATGTGCGGGGGTCGCTGGTCGGCGCGGACTCGGTGGGCCGAAGGGCCTGTTTCCGCGCTGTATCTCTAAACTAAACTAAACTTAATTACGCATTCGAAACATTCCTGCACGCCATGGATGTAAAGATAACGCCTTCGAAACCACTCAGGTGGTATGTAGATATGTTAGCGGAATCCTACACAACTTCTGTTCATGAAACAATTCTCCCAGGCCAGTGAGTTTGTCAGCTTGTCTCGGGCTCTGGTTAACTATCTGTGCTATGGTTCGTGATCAGTGCGACCAGGCTTAGCAAAGGCATCAGGAGTAGTAACCCATCATCCGGATTTAAGACGAGATGCTCACGGTCTTGCATGTCAGCTGGTCCCATCCAGGATCCTTGCCTCAATTACTAACCACAGACGACACTTTGATTTTCCTATTATCCCACCGCTCTGAGCTAGGACTGACCCGCTATCTCACAACGCACAATGTGTTGGAATGACTCGGTAGGTCAGGCAGCATCTCTGGAGGACGTGGATCGGTGGCGTTTGGGGCTTTTTGCCAAAAGCAACAGAAAAGTGCCCGGAGGACATAGAAACATAGAAAATAGGTGCAGGAGTAGGCCATTCAGCCCTTCGAGCCTGTACGCACCGCCATTCAATATGATCATGGCTGATCATCCAGCTCAGTATCCTGTACCTGCCTTCTCTCCTTACCCCCTGATCCCTTTAGCCACAAGGGCCACATCTAACTCCCTCTTAAATATAGCCAATGAACTGGCCTCAACTACCTTCTGTGGCAGAGAATTCCACAGACTCACCACTATCACACTCACAGGACTATTCATTCTGGGCGGGAGGAGAATGAAGGATGGGAGAACACTTGTATCAAGGTACGGGAAAAGGCCACTCAGCAGTGGGAAGTCCAAAAGCAGTTTTCCACCCAAAGGGACCTGTTGGCTGGCATGGGCAAGTCGGGCCGAAGGGCCTGTTTCCACGCCATGTGACTCTACGACTCTATCCGTAGTTCCTCGTCTCACTCTCTTAAATATCGTCGCAAGCCGCTCAAGTCAAGGGCATCCAGAGACGGGTAATAAACAGCAGACTTGCTGCTGACAGTCGGATCCTGAGAAATGAATGACTAGAAAGAGGACTCAGGTAGTTTAAGGCCCCAGCCCCGCGGTAATCATTACATACCACCCAAGATGACAGTCTATAAACTGGAGAGTTAATCTCGACCGCCTCATCCATCAGTGAGCTAGCAGTGCGTCAAGCCGGTGATGGATGTGAACTTATTATAGGGCTGTCACCGAGGTACTTACTGCCATTTGTAACTCGCTCTGGATCTGACACGCTTTTTATTACACATTCACATTAAGTCAACCCTGGTCACTGTCAAGAAGTGAATTGAGTACCCTCGCTGAAAGAGTCCTTCACGGGCAACAGCCGGTCACTCCCTTGCACTGAAGTTAAAGACCTCACGGTCTCCAGTCCGGAGACCGGAATAAATATTGTTACAAATAAATTCTTCGTCAAACTCCAAGGTGCAAATTCCCGCAGCTAGAGCTCTCGGGGTGAAGTAAAGGAATTGCCTGATTGATTTAACAGTTTGAATATACCAAGCCTGCAAACTGCTTGTAGCCAAATTTATTTATTTTTTGCAAGGGAAATACAGGCAAGTTTCACAGTTACTAAAAGGTGTGAATTTACAGCTTCCTAATCGACAGTGTCAAACTAACCAGCTGCAGATAAAATAATCCTGCTCCCAGTCTAAATGAGCCACGTTCGTTTTGCTCTCTGTAGCTTGCAGCTCGTCTTCCAGTGTGTGTGGATGGTGGAGGGCGGCACGGTGGCGCAGCGGGTAGAGCCGCTGCCTCACAGCGCCAGAGACCCGGGGGTTCCATCCTGACCTCGGGTGCTGCCTTCCTGTGAGTGGAGTTTGCGCCTTCTCCCTGTGACCTGTGTGGGTTTTCTCCGGGTGCTCCGGTTTCCTCCCACATGCCAAAGGCGTGCGTGTTTGAAGCTTAATTGGCCCTCTGGTGTGCAGAGGGCGGCTGGGAAAGTGGGATGACATGGAACTAGTGTGAACGGAGGATCGCTGGTCGGCGCGGACTCGGTGGGCCGAAGGGCCTGTTCTCACGCTGTATCTCTAAACTAAACTAAGCTAAACTAAAATGCTCACAGCATCCAAAAGCACGTTAGCCAACGACAGGTTACAGAGCAACATTCTGTTGGAACCAAAGGCAGTTTGTACCTAGAAACCCTTTGTCTATGTTGAAATACCTCTTCCCTATTTCAGGGCTTAAAGCTTCAATGTGGAAATCCAGTCAACCTTTGCGTCCCTGTTTTGCCTTGCATCTTGTATTAATATAATGAGACAGCTGTTTACATCTGTGCATTAAACTGGAACAAAGCCTCATTGTAGTGCAGTACCCAACGTTACTAGCAAGTTTGCTTCACAGAAACAGTGGTGCAGCGGTAGAATCGTCTTACGCGAGGGCCAGTCTCACCCCGGTCACTCCCTCTTCTCCCCTCTCCCATCAGGCAAGAGGTACAGAGGTGTGAAAACGCACACCTCCAGATGTGGGGACCGTTTCTTCTCAGCTGTTATCAGGCAACTGGACCACCCTATCAACAACTACAGAGTGGCCCTGAGCTACTTTCTACCTCAGGCTATCTTTCATCGGACTTTACTGACTTCTGCCTTGCACTAAACATTATTCCCTTCATCAGTCTGAAGAAGGGTCTCGACCCGAAACGTCACCCATTCCTTCTCTCCGAGATGCTGCCTGACCCGCTGAGTTACTCCAGCATTTTGTGATTTCCTTCATCATGTATCTATCTGTACACTGTGGACGGCTCGATTGTAATCATGCATTGTCTTTCCGCTGACTGGTTAGTACGCAACAAAAGCTTGACGATAAACTAAGCTAAACTCAACTAAACTTACAGCGTCATAGACCTGGGTTAGATCCTGACTACGGGTGCTGTCTGTATGGAATTTGTCTGTTTTCCCTGTGAGGTTGCTTTATAGAAACAGTGGTGCAGCGGTAGAGTTGCTGCCTTCCACAAGGACGAATCTTCCTGTGACCGTGTGGGTTTTCCTCCGGGTGCTCCGGTTTCCTCCCACATTCCAAAGACGTGCAAGTTTGTGGGTTAATTGACTTCTGTAAATTGTCCGTAGTGTGCAGGATAGTGCTAGTGTACGGGCTGGTCACTGTTTCTGCTGCTAAGGGGCCTGTTTCTGCACTGTATCCCTGAAGTCTTAGGTCTCTCAGCACAGTGAGAGTTCTCCTCATCAGAAGGATAGCAACAGTTTAAGAAAGTCTTGCCAGTGATGCCTAGTGGCCAACAAGCGAATGAGTTCAACTCAATTTCAGTTCAATTTCAGTTACATTTTAGTTTATTGTCACGTGCACCGAGGTACAGTGAAAAGATTTTGTTGCGCATTATTAACCAGTCAGCGGAAAGACAATACATGGTCACAATCGAGCCATTCACAGTGTACAGATACATGATAAAGGAGTGTGTATGAAGGAAATGCAGATGCTGGCTTAAACCAAAGACAGACACAAAATGCTGGAGTAACTCAGCGGGACAGGCAGCATCCCTGGAATAACGTTTAGTGCAAGGTGAAGCCAGTGAAGTAATAAGATCCATGCACTGAAAGGCCTGTATCTCTAAAGTCTACGGTCAAGAGGTGGCGGGATGGAAGGGATAGAAACATAGAAAATAGGTGCAGGAGGAGGCCATTTGGCCCTTCGAGCCAGCACCGCCAATCATTGTGATCATGACTGATCATCCACAATCAGTAACCCGTGCCTGCCTTCTCCCCATATCGCTTGATTCCACTAGCCCCTAGAGCTCTATCTAACTCTCTTTTAAATTCATCCAGCGAATTGGCCTCCACTGCCCTCTGTGGCAGAGAATTCCACAAATTCACAACTCTCTGGGTGAAAAGGTTTTTTTCTCACCTCAGTTTTAAATGGCCTCCCCTTTATTCTTAGACTGTGTGGCCCCTGGTTCTGGACTCCCCCAACATTGGGAACATTTTTCCTGCATCTAGCTTGTCCAGTGCTTTTATAATTTTATACGTTTCCGTAAGATCCCTTCTCATCAGTTAGAATCAGAAATTCTCGTCAAACTTGCAGCCCCACAAGCTATTCCCCACCCCCCCCTCTGGAGATCCCCTACGATCATTGCTAACAAACAGGAAGAGCCGTAGGACGAATGTCATCATCAAAATTAGCAGAGCAGTTTGTATTTATAGCAAATATGCAAAGAGGCCAATTTTCCCTCATTCTCTGCAAAGTCGCACATGGGGCAGGCATTAGCTGCCTGATAATACCAGCGCATTGTTTCACAAGAGCCGGGAAGGAACTGTGCCAAATGTCAAACGTTCTCAGTCATTATACAGCTCAGAGTACTTTGCTCTTTCAGAAAGCAAACAGCCATTGCTACTTTGGGAAGCGCATGCATTATTCAACCCTCCATGTGCAAATTCCTCACGCTGCCCTGAAACTCTGCGCTTCCCTTACACAAGACCCGATTTGTTTCCCTCGATTTCTCAGTCCCAATGAGTGAATGAATTCTGATTCATTTCTTATCGTCTCCCTTTAAGTTTCGCAAACTTTTAGTCTCGTTCAGAGAATACAGCACGGAAACAGGCCCTTCGGCCCACCGAGTCCGCGCCGACCAGCGATCCCCGCACACCCAACCCAGGCCAATGGACAATTTTACATGTATACGTTTATACCAGGCCAATTGACCGACAAACCTACACGTCTTTGGAGTGTGGGAGGAAACCGATGATCTCGGAGAAAACCCACGCAGGTCTCGGGGAGAACATACAAACTCCATACAGATAGCGCCCGTAGTCGGGTTCGAACCCTGGTTTTTGGTGCTGTAAGGCAGTAAGTAGCTCGACCGCTGCGCCACCGTGTCACCCCTAAATTATAAAAGCTAACATCCACAACAATAAGGCTAAACATCTTCCAAAGTAACGCGGATTCTTTTTCCCAACAGCTACATGGCGTATATATAAAAGAAAAGATATAGGCTATAAGACATAGGGGCAGAATTAGGTAATTTGGCCCATCGAGTCTGCTCTGCCATTCGATAATGGCTGATCTGTCTCTCCCTCTCAACCTCATTCTCCTGCCTCCTCCCCATAACCTTTGACACCCGTACTAATCAAGAACCTATCAATCTCCGCCTTAAAAATACCCAATGACTTGGCCTCCATCATCGTCCGTTGCAGTGAATTCCACAGATTCACCACCCTCTGGCTAACGAAATTCCTCCTCAACCTCATTCTCAAAGTGTGTCCTTTTATTCTGAAACTGTGCCCTCTGGTCCTAGATTCCCTCCACATCCACTCTATCTAGGCCTATAATATATGGCCACTCCTACACTTTTATCCTATCATCTATATACTAAAACTCTCGTTTGTTATCTTGTTTGTGACTGAACTTCAGCCAAAGCGGTACACGATAGCACAACAATTGTAGGCCCACCTTACTCACCGTTGTCACTTTAGTGATAACGCAAGTAGTTTTATTGAAATCGGTCTTCACATTTTTAAGTTTAAAAGGAGGGGAGGGGGAGGGGAGGAGGGAGGGAGGGGGGAGTGGGGGAGAAGGGGGGGTTGAGGAAAGAGGGGAGTGGGGGAGGACAGGGTGCTGCACCAATGCAGGAGAGGTTTGGGCCCAACGGGTCCACTTGGTCTAGTATGTTATGAAAATGGCAAATGCCGGAAACACGCAGCAGGTCAGGCAGTATCCGTGGAAAGAGAAACTGTCTTTGATTCAGGTCAAGACTTTGAGAGTTGTGGATGTAGCCCAGTCTATCACACAGGCCAGACTCCCCACCATTGACTCCATCTGCACTTCATTTGCTGCCTCAGCAAAAAAAGCCACCTCTACCGCTGCACTACCCCGCCACCCTTTTCACTGTGCCTAACATTAGATGCTCAGGGCTGAACCAGAAAAGGGTCCTTGAACTGAAATGTCAGCTGTTTCCCCTTCCTCGAGATGCTGCCTGACCTACTGCGTGTTTCCAGCATTCTCTGTCTTCATTTCAGATTTCCAGCATCTGCACTTTTTAAAAACTGCATTTATTCACAAAATGCTGGAGTAACTCAGCAGGTCAGGCAGCATCTCGAGAGAGAAGGGTCTCGACCCGAAACGTCACCCATTCCTTCTCTCCCGAGATGCTGCCTGACCTGCTGAGTTACTCCAGCATTTTGTGAATAATTACCTTCGATTTGTACCAGCATCTGCAGTTATTTTCTTAAACTATCTTTTAAAAACTGCAGACCACATTGTGATTCACCAAAACAAAACGGGCGAAACCACAGTCTTCAGAGACTAATAATTTTCAGTCTGACCCAAAGGCTGGAATTACATTTGCTGACTTTATTAAATAGGCTGAAGTTAATGACTGCCCAATCTGTGAGGAGTGACTCAAATGCCCGAATGCCGTGAAGGATACATTAGCAAGACTGACCCGCGACGGACTAAAAATAAAAACTTTTGAAAGGACCAGAATGTTGCCTGGATTACAGGGTTCCAGCTGCAGGGAGAGGTTGGACAGACATGGGTTGTTTTCTCTGGAACGTAGGAGGTTGAGGGACGGACGTACAGTAAATCCTTGCAGGGCGAGGAAGGGCTCTCGGTGGTGCATCTTGTGAGCTGGGGGGGGGGGGGGGGTGGCATCAAAAGCTGGGGCTTTAAGCGTAGGGCAAGGCGGTGTGATCCAGGGGTGTCGTGGGCAGGTCCGTCCACTATAAACCAAAATCCAGTAGAAACATAGAAAATAGGTGCAGGAGGAGGCCATTTGGCTCTTCGAGCCAGCTTATGAAGTGATAGGTGGATACAGGTGAGAGGAGGGCAGGGGATCTGATAGGCAGATGGTTGGGCAAAGGCGAGAGATGAAAACACAAAAAGAGATAAGGAGAGAAGAGGCGTGATATTGTGCCCAGAATTGTGGGCCCCACATCTGAGGAAGGACGTGCTGGCTCTGGATAGGGTCCAGGGGAGGTTTACAAGAATGATCCCAGGAATGCCTAGGTTAACCTATGATGAGCGTTTGTCGGCACTGGGCCTGTACTCGCTGGAGTTTAGAAGAATGAGGGGGGGCCATCATTGAAACATACAGAATAGGCTTGGATAGAGTGGATGTGGAGAGGATGTTTCCACAAGTGAGAGAGTCTAGGACTAGAGATCACAGCCTCAGAATTAAAGGACGTTCTTTTAGGAAGGAGATGAGGAGAAATTTCTTTAGTCAGAGGGTGGTGAATCTGGAATTCTTTGCCACAGGCCAAGTCAGTGGATGTTTTTAAGCCGGAGATAGATTCTTCATTAGTACCGGTGTCAGTGGTTATGGGGAGAAGGCAGGAGAATGGGGCCAGGAGGGAGAGATAGATCAGCCATGATTGAATGGCGGAGTAGACTAGATGGGCCGAATGGCCTAACTCTACTGCTATTCCTTGACCGTATGAGGGCAGAGGAAAGAATACAGGTGAAAGGGGAAGGGGAAGAAGGGGGGAGGCGAGACATGGGTGCGCATGAAGGTGGGACACAGAGGAGAGGGGCAAAAGCGAGGGGGGGGGGGAAAGGGGGTGGTGGTGTTTGTAGGTTAGTTACTTAAAATTGGAGAATTCAATGTTCATACCGCTGGGTTGTAAACAACCCCAAGCAGAATATAAGATGCTGTTCCTCCAGTTTATGTGTGGCCTCACTTGTTAATGAAGGAGGCCCAGGACAGAAAGGACAGTGTGGGATTATGAGAGGGAGTTAAAATGGTTATCAACCGGAAGATCCAGGAGACCTTAGTGGACCATTGCAAGCATTCAGCGAAACATGCACCTAGTCTGTGCTTGGTGTTCATTGAGGTGCCCGATGGAGGTCATTCAAGATATCTCTGCTTCTCTAACTTTAACTCAGAGCAGTGAGGCTTCGGCTGAGAATGATGTGCTGGGGACGTTCTCCTGGTCTACCAGCAGAGATGGCAGCCATCAGAGTGGAGATGGCTGCCATCAGAGTGGAGATTGTGGCAACCAGAGTGGAGATCGTGGCTATCAGACTGGAGATGGTGGTCACCAGAGTGGAGATGGCGGCCATCATGGTGGAGATGGTGGCTCTCAGCGGGTAGATGGTGGCTATCATGGTCGAGATGGGGGCCACCAGAGTGGAGATAGTGGCCACCAGAATGGAGATGGTGGCTATCAAAACTAGAGATGGTGGCTGTAAGGGTGGAGGTGGGGGCCACTAGAGTGGAGACGGTGGCTATCAAGTGTGGAGACGGTGGCTATCAAGTGTGGAGACGGTGGCTATCTTGGTGGATATGGTTGCTGAGATACATCAGAGGAAAGGCGCACACCCCCTTCCTTTCCCACCAAACCTCCTTAGCCCCATTTTACATGTGAAGTTTAATTTAGTTCAGTTCATTGTCACGTGCACTGAGGTAGAGTGAAAAGCTTTTTGCTGCGTGCCATCCAGTCAGCGGAAACACAGTACATAATTGCAATCGAGCCGTCCGCAGTGTGCAGATAAGGGAGAAAGGGAATAACGTTTAGCGCAAGGTAAAGTCCGATCAAAGATAGTTCGAGGGTCTCCAGTGAGGTAGAAAGTAGTTCAGGACCGCTCTCTAGTTGTTGGGAGGATGGTTCAGTTGCCTGATAACAGCTGGGAAGAGACTGTCCCTGAATCTGGAGGTGCCATCAAACAGGAAGGCCAACAAGGCATGTGCAGAAGTTTGAAAAGTAACTTGAACTTGGAAGTGTTTCACCATAAGCAGAATGAATCGTCAGAAATGCACATGAAGTCATTGATTTTTAAATAGAGGCAAAAATGGGAAGTGGTGACAAAGCCAAAAGATGAGAATCGGTTATTTTGTCCTTTACTGGTGCACCGTTTCCAAACATCAAACATTAGTTAACTGGGAAAGAGTCACTGGGATTTAGGGAAAGAACGCGGATGTAAGGCTGATTGACCTGTTCCTTCAGCTGTGCGAGCGAGCCGCTGCCTCACAACGCCAGAGATCAGAGTTCCATCCTGACCTCGTTTGTGTGAGTTTGTGTGCGGAGTTTGCGTGCTCTCGCTGTGACCGCGTGGGTTTCCTCCGGGTGCTCCGGTTTCCTCCCACATCCCAAAGACGTGCGGCTTTGTAGATTAATTGGCCCTCCGCCAAATTGCCTCTGGTGTGTAGGGAGTGGATGACAGAATCAGTGTGAATGAGTAGTCGATGGGCGGCCTGGACTCGGAAAGGCCTGTTTCCATGCTGCATCTTTCGATCAATCAATCGATCAATGAGTTGGCATGGTGGAGCTGATATTTGCATTATGATTCCATCCATGCAAGTTTGACACTCAATTCCAACCTAGTTCATCTGACTTCGACAAAGAGTAAAGCATAAAACAGTGCCTGTTTTGATTCCCATTAGGGTAAAGTTAGCAAGTTGCTATTGAAGGCGTGCAGCGTAGGTTCACTAGGTTAATTCCCGGAATGGCGGGACTGTCGTATGTTGAAAGGCTGGAGTAATTAGGCTTGTATACACTGGAATTTAGAAGGATGAGGGGGGATCTTATTGAAACATATAAGATAATTAGGGGATTGGACACATTAGAGGCAGGAAACATGTTCCCAATGTTGGGGGAGTCCAGAACAAGGGGCCACAGTTTAAGAATAAGGGGTAGGCCATTTAGAACGGAGATGAGGAAGAACTTTTTCAGTCAGAGAGTGGTGAAGGGGTGGAATTCTCTGCCTCAGAAGGCAGTGGAGGCCAGTTCGTTGGATGCTTTCAAGAGAGAGTTGGATAGAGCTCTTAAGGATAGCGGAGTGAGGGGGTATGGGGAGAAGGCAGGAACGGGGTACTGATTGAGAGTGATCAGCCATGATCGCATTGAATGGCGGTGCTGGCTCGAAGGGCTGAATGGCCTACTCCTGCACCTATTGTCTATTGTCTATTATCAGAAATTCTTTAAATGTACAGCAGTGTTCTTGGCTGTTATAGAAAGGAGTTCAATGGAAACTCTTAGTTCAATGGAAACTTTTAGTTTAGAGATACAGCGCGGAAACAGGCCCTTCAGCCCACTGAGTCCGCGCTGAACATGATCCATATTATCAGTCTGCACGTGATACATATCCCTCTAGGCATGTATACATGCCCGTCTAAAAGCCTCTTCAATGCCACTATTCCGACTGCCTCTACCACCACTGCTAGCAATGTGTTCCAGCCACCCAGTGTTAGGCTCATCGCCTTTAAACTCTGCCCCTCTCACTATGAAGCTATACCTTTTAGCGTTTGACATTTCCATCCGAGGAGAAAGGTTCTGATTGTCTTCCCTAGCGAAGCTTCTCATAACTCGGTATACTTCCATCAGCTCCTTCCCTCAACCTCTGGCACTCCAGAGAAAACAATCCGGGTCTGGCCAAGCATTCCCTTGCAGCCATGAACCCAATGGACTGAATGTCCTCCCTCTGTGCTGTGGTAAGTATCTGCAAAAACCAATCATCACAGTACACTGGGTCCTGGTAGCTGCACGCAACACAGAACATGACTGTGCTCTCTGTAGCTTGTTGACACAGGTGAAGCAAGAGGAATGGCCAAAGAAAGCCTCACTAAATATCGCACACATAGACCAATTCATGAAGCACACTGACGAACATTGTCTCATTGACTGACCATGAGATGTGGTGGATGTATGAATAGATCGTTAGGCCATCGTGAAGAAAACATTAGCAGTGGACTGCAGGCTCTCCCCGAACTTATGTTACGGGCGACTTATGTACACGCACACTCACAATGGTATTCTTTAACCTGTTCAGTGCCATCCCCTGGTACACTCGGGTCATGGCCTATAGAGAAAAGAAAACTTGGTAGTGAGCAGGTTCACCCACTGATATCCATACCCAGGTTGGCACAGCGGTAGAGCGGTGGGGCTTACAGCGCCAGAGAGCCGGGTTCGATCCTGACCACGGGTGCTGTCTGTGCGGAGTTTGTCCGTTTTCCCTGTGACCGTGCGGGTTTTCTCCGGGTGCTTCGGTTTCCTCCCACACTCCAAAGACTCAGTGGAATGAAGGGCCTGTTTCCGCGTTGTGTCTCTAAACTAAATTAAACTAAACGTTGGTCTCTGCGCCAGACCTCCCTTGTGGTCTCTGGTTCAGAGCTCCCCCATGGTCTCTGTTTTGGAGCTGCCATGTGGTCTTCGTGTTGGAGCTTCTTAATAAAACACCTTCTCTCTCTCTCTCTCTCTCTGATTCCACCACTTCCTCTGGCAGCAAATTCCTTTCTGTGTAGAAAAACACCTTCCCTTCAAAGTCCCTTCCTCCCACCTCAAAACTATGCCCTCTTAACATCGAACACAGAACACAGAGCAGCACAGGAACAGGCCCTTTGGCCCACAAGGCGAGCTGCTGCCTCGGCTCCAGAGACACCGGTTTGATCCCGGGAAGTGATGGTAAAAACTACAAGAATCGATCCTGGTTCGATCCTGACCTCGGGTGCTGTCTGTGCGGAGTTTGCAAATTCTCATTGCGATCACACTTTTTAAAAATTGGTTAAAAGATACAGCATGGAAACAGGCCCTTCGGCCCACCGAGTCCACGCCGACCATCGACCACTCGTTCACACTAGTTCTACGTTCTCCCACTTTCTCATCCACACCCACACACTAGGGGCAACTAACCTACAAACTCGCACGTCTTTGGGATGTGGGAGTAAACCGGAGCACCCGGAGGAAACCCCACGCAGTCGCTGGGAGAACGTGCAAACTCCACACCTACAGCACCCGGGGTCAGGATCAAAACCGGGTCTCTGGTGCTGTGGGGCATCAGCTCCACCCGCTGCGCCACTGTGCCGCCCTTGGACTTAGTGTAGCCATGCGGAGTGCGGTGTATGGTGACCCCTCTGCACTTGAGTGGCAAGCAGCAGGCTCACGATACCTATAATTGGCAGTCGTTGTTACACTGTGGATACCGACAGTAAAGAATATTAAACTGGTTCTTGATCTTGTGGGATGGTAAATGATAAATGGTTCCCATTATAAAACCCACAATACCAACAATATTTAGCAGGATAAGCAGACTTTAGTGCCTTCTGCTTCACGTTCAGAATGTCAGCGTTTCTGTCTTATATTTTTACACCGTTGTGTTGAAATCGCTGGGGAATTCCCTCTCTTCTGGGCATGACTGAACACAACCAAACCACAGTAACGCAGCGGGTAGAGCTGCTGCCTCACAGCGCCAGAGACCCGGGTTCAATCCTGACCTCGGGTGCTGTTTCCGCACAGAGTTTGCTCATTCTCCCTTGCGACCACGTGGGTTTCTTCCGGGCGCTCTGGTTTCCCCCCTCCCTTCCGGGCGTCCGTCGCTGTGAGTCAGCAGCTCGACCAGCTGCGCCACTGCTGAACTATCTTCAGAAGGTCGGCACGGTGGCGCAGCAGTAGAGTTGCTGCCTTACAGCACCAGAGACCAGGGTTCGATCCTGACTACAGGTACTGGAGTTTGTACGTTCTCCCCGTGACCTTGCGGGTTTTCCCCGGGTGCCCCGGGTTCCTCCCACACTCCAAAGACGTACAGGTTTGTAGGCTTCGGTAAAGATTGTAAATTGTCCCTGGTTTGTAGGGTAGTGTTAGTGTATGGGGATCACAGGTCGGCTGGATCTCTAAACTAAACTAAACTAAAAGGATTATTCGATGTTGCTACCATCGTCGTGGGTTAATTGGCCTCTGTAGATTGAACCTACTGTGCAGGGAGTGGATGTAAAATTGGGATAACATAGAACTAATGTGAACGTGTGATCGATGGTCAGCATGGACTTGGTGGGCCGAAGAGCCTGTTTACAAGCTGCAACTTTCAACCGATCAATCCCCTTTGAATGTCGTGCTCCAACTCAACAAGGTTTCATTAGTAAGTTTGCAAATTACACTAAATTGGGTGGTATTGTAGGCAGTGTAGATGGTCATCTAAACTTAAAGCAGGATTTTGATCAGCTGGGCAATTAGGCTGAGGAATGGTTAATGGATTTTAATTCAGGTCAGTGTGAGGTTTTGCACTTTTGGAAGACACACCAGGGCAGGGGCTTCACAGTGAACGGTGGGGGCCCTGGGAACATTGTAGGGCGGCACAGTGGCGCAGAGGCAGAGTTGCCACTTGACAGGAAATGCAGCGCCGGAGACCCGGGTTCCATCCCGACTACGAGCGCCGTCTGTACGTTCTCCCCGTGACCTACGTGGGTTTTCTCCAAGATCTTCGGTTTCCTCCCACACTCCAAAGACGTACAGGTATGTAAGTTAATTGGCTTGGTAAATGTAAAAATTGTCCCTAGTGGGTGTAGGATAGTGTTGGTGTGCAGGGATCGCTGGGCGGCGCGGACCCGGTGGGCCGAAAGTGCCTGTTTCCGCTCTGTATCTCTAAAACTAAACTAAAAGGATCTAGGAGGACAGGGCACGGCGGCAGAATTGCTGCCTCACGGCGCCAGAGACCCGGGTTCGATCCTGGTGAGTGGTTCCGCCATTTTTTAAAATTCCAGCACCCCGGCATCTGCAGAATGTTGCTTCTGCTGCCACAAGCAGTTTTTTCTTTCCTCTCGTCTGTTGTGACAGTCTCTGTGTGAGGGAACGGGCACTGCGGACATGTTAGGCAGCCGCTGGTAATCGAGCTTGGCTGCTTGTGTCGAAACTTTCGGGATGATCTCGGATGTGAACGCAACAGAAAACGAGCTCAGAGCAGCAGAGGAGCGGCTGGAGGAGAAAGATGAGAAGGCAGATGGCTGTACTTTTGTAACTTAATCAAAACACTGTGGAAAGTTGCCCGGCTCTGTCTTAAGTCATGTGGGAAAGTAACAGCTGATCTGTATTAAAGAAGATTAACTCCCAGTGCTCAGACCACGTGCGGGCTTGGATTACTTTAATGCAGTGTGTTGTGATGCAAGCAGTCAGGACAATTACTGCCATTAGTCACGAATGACTGATCTATAACCGTGGCGTACGGCGGCAGCAGGCTGGCGGCTCGGTGGAGGCCGATTTCCACAGCATGAAAAGACGTTTCCACGCGCGCCAAATCAAAACCGACAATAAACTGAAGTAAACCGCGGAGTCTGCATCACGAAGGCACAGATCGCCGAGCGGCGGATTTCTGTCCACAAGTGTTCCGCTGGTTGTCAGCTGACAATTCCCAGCTGCCAACAGCAGGGGAAGCACCCATGTATCTTACTATTTGAAGAAACCAGGTCCAGATGCTCTCTCTCTCTCTCTTTCTCTCTCTCTCTCTCTCGCTCTCGACTTGCCAACTGCTGCATCTACAGCTGACTTGAATATACTTAACAAATAGCTGCAATTTGCGCCGGCTTCGAAGGCACATCTTAGTCACGTTTTATTAGTGTCTCTCATGCCCTGCTCCCCACCCCCCCCCCACCCCCCCTCCCTTCCTCTCTCCTTCCACAGCTGGTGGGAAGAAGTAAGAACCTTGTTCTGATTACAAGCGCTGCCTACAACAATTACGTGCACTCTGCACTATTAGAAGGTTAATGCTATGATTAAAGAGGTTTCCTGCCTCCCAGGTTGGTGGGAGCCTTCGAGCTGTGCAGCAAGGAAGCAGGCCCTTCAGCCCACCTTGCCCATGCCGACCGAGTTGGCACGTTAGGCGAAGCTTGTGGGAGGGAACTGCAGATGCTGGCCTACACCGAGGATAAGACTCAAAATGCCGGAGTAACTCAACGAGGTTAGCTCCCGTTTGCCTGCGTTTGGCCCACACCCCTTATTTCTTGAAAACTAAAATAACCCGTGCTTCTGGTTAATGTCCTCTCTCCTGGGGACCTCTGGCAACCAATGCCGCGCGCTCGAGGTCGGTCCCGGGGCCACGAAGTTTGAAGGCGGCCGGGCGAGGAGAGGGTTGATGGTTCACGGGACGGCTGGAATGGTGGCGACGGCAGGCACGGGCCTTTGTGGCCCGCTGCAGCTCGAACCGTGACATGGTGCCTAAACCTGGCGACTCTCGCACATAGACTCAGCGGGCTGATTCCTCGCTAACCGGCTATCCTACTTACGTATCATCTCTGTGCAAATAAATAATAATAATCTCGCTGTACCTTGGCACAGGTGATGATAAAGAAACCGTCGGACCATTGGTAAGGAAGGGAAAATATAACGTGTATGTGCATGGGTTTACTCAGAGAATGCCTGGGGAAGATGTGCCGTTCCAACAGCCTGTTGACTGCGAGAGCACGTCCATTTAAGTTTAGAGACTGGCAGTGAGGAGTGTTATCAATGCAAAGTTCCCTGACACTGCCTGAGGTGTAGATTAGGTAGACAGTCAGAACGTTGTCTGGGAGTTTAGCGGCCCCCGGGCCTACAGTGTCCGGGCCTACAGTGTCCGGGCCTACAGTGTCCAGGCATGCAATGTCCGGGCCTACAGTGTCCGGGCCTACAGTGTCCAGGCTTGCAGTGTCCAGGCTTACAGTATCCGGGCCTACAGTGTCCGGCCCTACAGCGCCGTCTGGGCCTAATATGGGACAAGGTCGGTCCTGTACGGGACAACCCAATTTAGCCCAAAATACGGGATGTCCCGGCTAATACGGGACAGTTGATCAACCCTAATTGTGGGCCGAAGGGCCTGTTCCTGTGCTGTACTGTTCTATGTACCACCAGCCTGAGAGCGGCAGGCACCTAGCTCAACAATAATCTCCTATCATCACAGGCATTCTCATCCATCCAAATCTCCAGAGACACACAGTAGACTTACAGGAATGTGTAAGAAGGAACCGCAGATGCTGGTTTACACCGAAGATGGACACTAAATGCTGGTGGAACACTGCGGGACAGGCAAAATCTCTGGAGAGAAGGAATGGATGATGTTTCGGGTCGAGACCCTTCTTCTGTCCGAAGAAGGATCTCATAAGTTCATAAGTGATAGGAGCAGAATTAGGCCATTCAGCCCATCGTCTAATCCGCCATTCAATCATGGCTGATCTATCTCTCCTAACCCCATTCTCCTTCCTTCTCCCCATAACTCCAAACACCCGTAATTAAGCAAGTATCTCTGCCTTAAAAATATCCAGTGACTTGGCCTCCTCAGCCGTCTGTGGCAATGAATTCCACAGATTCACCACCCTCTAACTAAAGAAATTCCTCCTCATCTCCTTCCTAAAGAAACGTCCTTTAATTCTGAGGCTGTGACCTCTGGTCCTAGATTCTCCCACTTGTTGAAACATCCTCTCCACATCCACTCTATCCAGGCCTTTCACTTTTCGGTAAGTTTCAATGAGGTTCCCGCTCATCGACCTGAAACGTTACCCATTCCTTCTCTCCAGAGATGCTGCCTGGCCCACGAGTTACTTCAGCATTTTGCGTCCATGGTTAAATAAAGCACTGAGGTTGGCCATTGGTCAGTAGAAACAAGGAACCAGATGTTACGAAGGATGGTACTGTCGGAAGCCATTTCCCATCACAAGCTTAGTTTAGTTTGATAAGTGCGGGTGTCAGGGGTGACAGGGAGAATGGGGTTGGGAGGTAGAGATAGGTCAGCCATGACTGAATGGCGGAGTTGACTTGATGGGCCAAATGGCCTAATTCTGCTCCGATCACTTATGATCCACCCCCGACACACTGTGGCCAATTTACAGAGGGCCAATTAACCTACAAACCCGCACTTCTTTGGGGTGTGGGAGGAAACCGGAGCACCCAGAGGAAACCCACGCAGTCACAGGGAGAATGTGCAGACTCTGCACACAGACACCTTATGCACTTACGAAAAGGCTCTCCTCAAGTCACCCAACATGCAACTGGCACTATGCGGCAAGGGTCAAGAGTCCTGACTCTCCCTTAACTGCGAGAAGCTGCTCCTCGTCTGCTGTGCTTGTAGATGGCAGCAAGCTACCAACCCTTCAAGGGAGATTGAGGAACTCCTCCGCGGGTGATGTTCAGGGCTCCAGAAAACAGCACTTAAAATATATTGCAGAAGCACGAGTGGTGGTGCAACACCCTTTATTGTTAGGTTGTTGGTTTCCAGCAATCTTGCCTTCTCTCCGGCAGCTTGTTGCCCAATTGACATTTCCCCAATCTGGCCGCCACATCCGCTAAGCCACCATCTGCCCACTCTTTCACTTTCGTGAAACGATCAGCTACGAAACTCACGTTAAAATCCCAAATCTCCAGAGGGTTCGGACATTTGAGCTCGGTTTGGAGATGCAGCGCGGAAACAGGCCCTTCGGCCCACCGAGACCGGGCCGACCAGCGATCCCTGCGCACTAAACACTATCCCACTATCACTCCAGGGACAATTGACAATTTTTACCGAAGCCAATTAACCTGCAAGCCTGCACGCCTTTGGAGTGTGGGAGGAAACCGGAGTTCCTGGAGAAAACCCATGGTGGGTCACGGCAGAATAGACAATAGACAATAGGTGCAGGAGGAGGCCATTTGGCCCTTCGGGCCATTGAATTTGGCCCATTCAATGTGATCATGACTGATCATTCTCAATCAGTACCCCGTTCCTGCCTTCTCCCCATACCCCCTGACTCCCCTATCCTTAAGAGCTCTATCTAGCTCTCTCTTGAACGTGCAAACTCCGTACAGACAGCACCCGTAGTCGGGATCAAACCCGGGTCTCTGGCTCTGTGAGGCAGCAACTCTGCCGCTGTGCCACCATGTAGTCGATGAGTTATTGACGTAGATCACTGACATAATGATCCAGCGTTTAAGTGAAATCTCAGTGCAGGAGGCAGCAGTAGAATGTCAGGGCAGTGGCTGGCATTGCTACTTGCTTCTGCTTTAAAATAAACGTTACAGTATTTTTTAAAAAAGCTCAACATTGCACAAATAGCAGCAGCAAAACGTTTTGCCGGCTGATGCGGGCTTTAACAAAATCCCCTGGAAATAACAATGTCATTTGGTGCAAGGCTTGAACAAATTCAATTAGCAAGTCCAAACTAAATTAGGCAATATCTTCCCTCCAATATGTAAACACAGTTAACGCCGGCTCTTTCCAGATTCCGCTTGCTTCTATAGCCTTTTGTGTTAAAAATAGCACGCCCCAGTCTAAATCAGATGTTAAAATTTCATTAAGTGGGATCGAGTGGGGGGGGGGGAGTTGTGAATGCTGGGGACTGCGCTCGGCTCCGATCGTCAAAAAGAAAAGGAGGCATTGTCTCAGGAAACACAAGCGAGCGGCAATGAAATGAGCTGAGCTTCCGACGAGGATGAATCACACTGACCTTTTCCATCCTGCAGTTGTTGAGTCCGAGAGTGTTAATGACTGCCACCTTCCCGTCGAGCGCCTGCTGCTCTCTGCGGAGCTGCTCCTTCATCTGCCGGGCCTCCTGGATGGCCTTCGCCATGGCCTCGTGGTCGTTCAGGTAGCCCGAGGACGTGATGGAGGAGAGGATGTCTGGAGAGGGGGAGAGGCGGGAGAGAAAGACCAGCTAACTCAGGTGCAAAGCAACAAGAGGATCACACTCAACATAAACACACAGCAGCACTAGGACCTGTGCACACCTGCAATGTCCGTGCCAGGCGTGGCGCCAGGTTAAACTAACCCCCCCTGTAACAACAAGGAACAGTTCACAGCTTAGTTTATTGACAATAGACAATAGGCAATAGGTGCAGGAGTAGGCCATTCGGCCCTTCGAGCCATCACCGCCATTCACCGTGATCGTGGCTGATCATTCACAATCAGTACCCCGTTCCTGCCTTCTCCCCATACCCCCTGATTCCGCTATCCTTAAGAGCTCTATCTAGCTCTCTCTTGAAAGCATTCAGAGAATTGGCCTCCACTGCTTTCTGAGGCAGAGAATTCCACAGATTCACAACTCTCTGACTGAAAAAGTTTTTCCTCATCTCCGTTCTAAATGGCCTACCCCTTATTCTTAAACTGTGGCCCCTGGTGCGGGACTCCCCCAACATTGGGAACATGTTTCCTGCCTCTATTGTGTCCAATCCCTTAATAATCTTATATGTTTCGATAAGATCCCCTCTCATCCGTCTAAATTCCAGTGTATACAAGCCTAGTCGCTCCAGTCTTTCAACATACGACAGTCCCGCCATTCCGGGAATTAACCTGGTGAACCTACGCTGCACGCCCTCAAGAGCAAGAATGTCCGCCTCAAATTTGGAGACCAAAACTGCACACAGTACTCCAGGTCACGTGTACCGAGGTACAGTGGAAAGCTTTTGCTGCGCGCTATCCAGTCAGCCGAAAGACAATACGTGATTACAATCGAGCCGTCCACAGTGTATAGATACATGATAAGGGAATAACGTTTAGTGCAAGGCAAAGCCAGCAAAGTCTGATCAAGGATAGTCCGAGGGTCACCAAAGAGGTAGATAGTAGTCTAGAACTGCTCTCTAGTTGTGGTAGGATGAGTTATCCAAGGAATAAGATTTCCAGCCTGCTCAACCTCTCCCTTTAGCTCAGACCCTCGAGTCCTAACAGCATCCTCACAAATCTTCACGATACACTTTCCAGCTTGACAACATCATGGCAGCACAGTGGCGTAGTAGTAGAGTTGCTGCCTTACAGCACTTGCGACACCGGAGACCCCGGTTCGATCCTGACTACGGGTGCTGTCTGTACGGGCTTTGTACGTTCTCCCTGTGACCTGCGTGGGTTTTCTCCGAGATCTTCAGTTTCCTCCCACACTCCAAAGATGTACAGGTTTTTGTAGGTTAATTGGCTTGGTATACATGTCAAAAAAATTGTCCCTGGTGTGTGTAGGATAGTGTTAGTGTGCGGGGATCGCTGGTCACTGCGGGTTCGGTGGGCCACGCTGTATCTCCAAACTAAACAAAATAAAAAATGCTCAGACTACTCACCAGGTTGAAAAAGAAGCAACATTTCAGCTTTAACGGAAAGTCATTGACCTGCAATCTTAACTCTACTCCACTATCCACAGATGCTGCCCGGCTCACTAGAAACCTCACGCATCCCTGTTCTTTATTTCGGATTTCTCGCGGCTGCAGATTTTTAGGCCTCTCTCGTTCACTTTCCAACAGGCTGTGAAATGACGATGAAGTACAAAGATCTTTCCTCTCCTGGTCTAAACGCTGACCTCAGTCGCCATTAGCAACTCAGCCCTCGACACTGAAACAGTCCATTCATAGAGTCGGACAGCAGGGGAACACGTCCATACCGACCAAGATGCCCCCATCTGATCTGGTCCCATTTGCCTGGATTTGCTCCATCTCCCTCTAAACCTTCACTATCCATGCACCTGCCCACTAGGGTTGCCAACTTTCTCACTCCCAAATAAGGGACAAAAGGTGACATCACCGCCCACGTGACCTCACCCAGCCAGCGGCCACGTGCCGCTTCATTAATGGCGGCCGCCCAGGCCTCCGGACCTACACTGTCTGGGCCTACAGTGTCCGGGCCTACAGTGTCCGGGCCTACAGCGCCCCCCGGGCCTACAATGTCCGGGCCTACAGCGCCCCCCGGGCCTACAGTGTCCGGGCCTACAGTGTCCGGGCCTACAGTGTCCAGGCCTACAGTGTCCGGGCCTACAGTGTCCGGGCCTACAGTGTCCGGGCCTACAGTGTCCGGGCCTACAGTGTCCGGGCCTACAGTGTCCGGGCCTACAGTGTCCGGGCCTACAGTGTCCGGGCCTACAGTGTCCGGGCCTACAGTGTCCGGAACTACAGTGTCCGGGCCTACAGTGTCCGGGCCTACAGTGTCCGGGCCTACACTGTCCGGACCTACACTGTCCGGGCCTACAGTGTCCGGGCCTACAGTGTCCGGGCCTACAGCGCCCCCCCGGGCCTACAGTGTCCGGGCCTACAGCGCCCCCCGGCCTACAATGTCCAGGCCTAC
This sequence comes from Rhinoraja longicauda, assembly GCF_053455715.1. Taxonomy (NCBI): domain Eukaryota; kingdom Metazoa; phylum Chordata; class Chondrichthyes; order Rajiformes; family Arhynchobatidae; genus Rhinoraja; species Rhinoraja longicauda. The sequence goes on from NC_135975.1 coordinate 31,764,235, forward strand.
AGCGCCCCCCGGGCCTAATATGGGACAAGGGCGGTCTTGTACGGGACAAACCAATTTAGCCCAATATACGGGATGTCCCGGCTAATACGGGCAACCCTACTGCCCACACATCTCAAAGATACTTGGATTCAGAGAGACTTCTATTATTTCAGGACATCTAATGCCCCTTCAAAGCACTTTCCAAATGATGTAGAGAAAGTGACAGACAATTTTGCATCCAGCAAAGTCCCACAAATGGCAATGTGATTATTTATATGTCTTTTTCTTTAGACTTTAGAGATACAGCGCGGAAACAGGCCCTTCGGCCCACCGAGTGTGTGTGGACCAATGATCCCCGCACACTAACACTATCCTGCCAAACTTACAATGTTACCGATGCCAATGAACCCACAAACCTGCACGTCTTTGGAGTGTGGGTGGAAACCGGAGCACCCGGGGGAAACCCACGCGGTCTCGGGGAGAACGTGCAAACTCTGCATGGACAGCACCCGTGGTCGGTCTCCAGCGCTGTAGGGGAGCAACTCTGCCGCTGCGCCACCGTGCCGCCCTGCCTGATGTTTCCTCTGCAGTTTGTTGGGGGATAAACGTTGGGGAACAAATGGGGAGAAACAAACGGCTTTCTTTTCCTCACGCTTTTATGTCCACCTAGTTGGGTTTTCAGGGCTTCATTCTCTGCGCTAGGACCTCAAACAATGGGGCACAGTCCTCGTTTAATACCGCACTGCGAACAGCAACTGGAAACGCGGGCTCAGCGCTCCGCACTGGGGCTTGAACTCACAACCTTCTGATCAGCCGAGCCAACAGTGGAGATGCCTGACCTTTTCAAAATTCCGACAAAGCCCGATGAATGAACAGACCAGCCGTTCACCCCTTGCTGCCGTGAAAAATCACGTTAGAAAAAATGCAGCAGGGAACAAGTTTGGTTCAGAGACGCAGCGCGGAAACGGGCCCTTCGCCGAGCCCGTGCCGACCGTCGACCCGACGTCGTTCATGCTGGTTCCTTGTTATCCCACCTTCTCATCCAGTCCCCGTACACTGGGGGCAATTGTAGAAACTGGGAACTGCAGATGCTGATTTACCAAAAAAAAAGACACAATGTGCTGAAGTAACTCAGTGGGTCAGGCAGCATCCCTGGAGAACTTGGACAGGTGACATTTCGTCAGGACACTCCTTTGCAGTCTGAAGAAGAGTCCCGACCTGCAACGTCACCTCTCCGTGTTCTCCAGAGATGCTGCCTGACCCGCTGAGTTACTCCAGCACTCTGGGAAACGTCACCTATCCATGTTCTCCAGGGATGCTGCCTGACCCGCTGAGTTACTCCAGTACTCTGGGAAACGTCACCTATCCATGTTCTCTGTGGGTTCTAGTTCAAACTAGTTCTATATTATTCCACTTACTACAACACATCCACTCCCTACACACTGGGGGGGCAATTTACAGAGACCAATTAACCTACAAACCTCTACATCTTTGGGATGTAGGAGGAAACCAGTTCACTCAGAGGAAAGCCACATGGTCACAGGGAGACTGTGCAAACTCCACACACAGACAGCCTCCCCCCCTCCCCCCCCCCCCCCCCCCCACACCCCCTGCCAATTATGTGACTCTGTTGCATGCAAAAATACCAACAGCCCCCAACACTGTTAATAGCGGGAAATTTGATGTTCTTAACCTATGCTGCAATATTTTAATCTATCTCTGCAAAATGCAGAACCTGTGGGAAAAGGACTTAAATGGGTGACAAGGAACACTAATCATCTGCATTCTTTCACCTTTATCCTGCATGCCTCCCTGCAAGTTTTTACAGGTATGAGAAAAAGTTCACAAAACAAAAGTAAATAGCAGCTGCAGCAACACCACAAGAAAAGAATTGACTTGAATTTATTGCCCAACATGCTCCCTCACGTCCCACTGTTATTACAGTCAATACCAGGTATTTGTTTAGTTTAAGGTAGACACAAACTGCTGGAGTAACTCAGCGGGACAGGCAGCATCTCTGGAGAGAAGGAATGGGTGACGTTTCGGGTCCAGACCCTTCTTCAGTTTAGCTTAGTTTAGTTTAGTTTAGTTTAGAGATACAACGCGGAAACAGGCCCTTCGACCCACCGAGTCCGCACCGACCAGTGATCCCCGCACATTAACACTATCCTACACTAGGGACAATTTATACATTTATACCAAGCCAATTAACCTGCAATCATGTACGTCTTTGGAATGTGGGAGGAAACCGAAATTCTCTGAGAAAATCCACGCATGTCACGGGGAGAACGTACAAACGGCGTACAGACAAGCACCTGCAACCAGGATGGAACCCGGGTCTCTGGCGATGTAAGCGCTGTAAGGCAGCAACTCTACCGCTGTGCCACCGTGCTGCCCTGTTAGGATGCTGAAAGGCAAGGCAAGTTCACTGTGCGTGGAACCTGCTCTGTGCACAGTGTGTTGTTAAGTAATTGATCGAGTGGAACAGCATTGAAACAGGCTCGACCATCGATTACCCGTTCACACTAGTTGTATGTTTATCCCACTTTCTCATCCAGTCTCCACACACGAGGGGCAATTAACCTACACAGCCGCAGGTCTTTGGGATGAAGTGCAAACTCCACACGGACAGTACCTGAGGTGAGGATGGAACCCCGGTCCCTCGGCACTGTGAGGCAGCAGCTCTACCGGTTGGGCCACTGCTTTAGATTTACTGTTATTGGCCAGTGGTATGGCTGACGTTTGCTACATCTGGCACAGTGTTCAATCGGGGAAGATAGGAGGGTAGGAAATAGGAGGTGAAGAAGAGAGGTGAGGTGGGGAAGACAATGCAGTGGTGCAGTGGCACTGCTGCAGCCTCACAGCGCCAGAGACCCCAAGTGCTGTCTGTGTGGAGTTTGCCCATTCTCCCTGTGACCGCGTGGGTTTTTCTCCGGGTGCTCCGGTTTCCTCCCACACCCCAAAGACGTGTAGATTTGCAGGTTAATTGGCCCTCTGTAAATTGCCCCCCGTGTGTGTAGGGAGTGGATGAGAACGCGGCACACCGAAGAACTAGTGAGGACGAGTGACCGCTGGTCGGTGCGGACTCGGTGGGCCGAAGGGCCTGTTTCCATGCTGTATCTCTAAAGTAAAATGAAACTAAACTAAAGCGAAAGGAGAATACAAGTAGGCGGAGATAAGGTGGGAAATATGCACACGCATATGCATGGACACATATGCACAGACACATGTGTGTGCATCTGCACACTAATGCAGACATGCGGTCACACACAGACATGTGCATGTGCACACAGTGATACGCACAGGCACATGTGCACACATATGCAAAACCACGCGTGCACACACACAGACACACGCCTGCACACAATTGCGCACACATATGCACAGACATGTATGTGTATACGCACAGACATGCACTCACACACAGATGTGTGATCATACATATGTGGACATGCACGTATGCACACACACACGTTCCGATGCACACATTCACAGGCACACACACACATGGACGCACACACACATGCCTACACACACACACATGCACACAAACACATGGACACGCGCGCACGGACACACACACAGACTCACACACACGGACTCGAACACACGGACACACTCACACACACGGACACACACACACTCACACACACGGACTCGAACACACGGATACACACAGACTCACACGGACACGCAGACATGGACACACACACAGACACACACACACAGACTCACACGCACGGACACGCACACACACACATACACAGGCGCGCCCAGACTGTGCGTTTATCTGACGTACCTATAGAAGTCATCCGACCGGGATTGCCGCCCAGCGAGGTGGACATGGGCGGCTTGAGGTGTCCGCAGCCAGCCTTCAGAGCGGAGATAGGCGGTGAGCCCGGTGAAGCCGGCGACTTGGTGGGGTCAAACGCCTTTGGCTTGGCTGACAGGTTGAGCGGCTGTGTCACCTCATCCTGCGGAACAAAGCAGAGGGCCGTGCGGTCAGCGGGGAAGAAAGAGCCGGAGCACATCGCGGAAAAACACAAGTATTTATCAACTGAAGTTAGACACAAAATGCTGGAGTAACTCAGCGTGTCAGGCAGCATCTCAGGAGAGAAGGAATGGGCGGCGTTTCGGGTCGAGACCTTTCTTCAAACTAAAAGTAGAAGGGGGTGGGGGGAATTGGAGGTAGGAAAAGGGCAGAACAAATCGAGACCGGCAACCGATGACCAAGGAAGTGTGGACCCCATAACGTTCAGTTTCAGTTCAGATTAGTTTATTGTCACGTGTAGTAAGCTTTTGTTGCGCCATATCCAGTCGGCGGAAAACACATTGTTGGCTGTGGAAGAGATGATAACGAAGGAATACAGGGATGCAAACAGTGGAACTAGCGGGGTGAATTTAAAAGAGAGTTCGATAGAGCTCTAGGGGCTAGTGGAATCAAGGGATATGGGGAGAAGGCAGGCATGGGCTACTGCTGGTGGATGATCAGCCATGATCACAATGATTGGCGGTACTGGCTTGAAGGGCCAAATGGCCTCCGCCTGCACCTATTTTCTGATGACTACGGTGGGGGCGGGGGGAGGGAGGGAATGCAAGGGTTACTTGAAAATAAAGGTCAACGTTCCTACCGCTGGGTTGTGAGCTGCCCAAGCGAAATATGAGGTGCTGTTCCTCCATTTTGTCTGTTGCCTCACTGACAGTGGAGGAGGCCCAGGACAGGAGGGTCAGTGTGGGAGTGGGAAGGGGAGTTAAAGTGTTTGGCAACCGGGAGATCACGTAGGCCGAGTTGGACTGGGCGCAAGTGTTCAGTTGAGATGATCACCCAGTCTGCTCCTGGGGGTCTCGCCAAATCGTCACCCATCCTTCTTCTCCAGAGAGGCTGCCGGCCCCGCCGAGTTACTGGTCCAAATCAACCAGCATCTGCAGTTCTGCCTGGCACATATTTATCAACTGATGCGCCTCATGGCCTCAACAAATACCATAAACAAGAAGATGCGCCAGCCTTCTTCGTAAATACTCATTTTTGCCGCTATTAGTGCACATAATGAGAATCAAAGAAGTACATTCAGTTGCGAAAACATGCTTCATAAATTAATCAGGCCGCTGATAACATTCCGTTGATGAAATAATTGCATTAAATTAAGATGGGACCTTCACATGACAGAGCGACTGAATTGGGTAAATCTCCTCTGGCAGCTCTGCTCACGCGCGCCCGGGCTGATTAATAAGACGACAATTAGTTCACCGGGAGGGTGGAAGGCTGGGGGTGGGTTGCAACTTGTTTAGTTTAGAGATACAGTGCGGAAACAGGCCCTTCGGCCCACCTGGCCCGCGCCGACCCAGCGATCCCCGCACATTAACACTATCCTACACCCACTAGGGACAATTTTTACATTTACCAAGCCAATTAACCTACAAACCTGTACGTCGTTGGAGTGTGGGAGGAAACCGAAGATCTCGGAGAAAACCCACGCAGGTCACGGGGAGAACTTACAAACTCCGTACAGACAGCACCCGCAGTCGGGATCGAACCTGGGTCTCTGGCGCTGTATTCGCTGTAAGGCCGCAACTCTACCGTTGCGTCACCGTGACCACACGTGTCTTGCCATCTTGTTCGTACAGTCCAATGGTTTAGTTTAGTTTACTTTACTGTCATGTGTACCGAGATTTATCTGCCTTATTGGTGACCCTTGGACTATCCTTGATCGGACTTTGTCTGTAGAAGGGTCTCGACCAGAAACGTTATTCATTCCCTCTCTCCAGAGATGCTGCCTGTCCCGCTGAGTTACTCCAGCTTTTTGTGTCTATCTTTGCTGGCTTTTCCTTGTACTAATCGTTAGTCCCTTATCATGTATCTATACACTGCAAATGGCTCGATTACAATCATGTGTTGTCTTTCCGCTGACGGGATAGCACGCAACAAAAGCTTTTCACTGTACCTCGGTACACGTGACAATAAACTAAACTGTAATGTACCGTACAGTGAAAAGCTTTTGTTGCGTTCTGATCTGTCAGCGGAAAGACTGTACATGATTACAATCGAGCCGGGTTCAATCCTGATTACGTGCGCTATCTGTATGGAGTTTGCACGTTCTTCCTGTAACCAAGCGGGTTTTCTCCGGGTGCTCCTGTTGCCTTTCCACACTCCAAAGACGTTCAGGTTTGTAAGCTAATTGGCCTGTGTATAATTGTAAATCGTCCTTCACGTGTAGGATCGTGCTAGTGTGCGGGGATCGCTGGTCGGCGCGGACTCGGTGGGCTGAAGAGCCTGTTTCCACGCTGTGTCTGTAAACTAAACTAAACTGGACTTCTGTGTTGAAGGAGCAGACTTGATGTTTAGCCTGACGGCACACTCGTGCTGACAAATCTTTTAAGTCGTGTGGAAAACTTCCAGCTATCCGAAGCCACAAATGGCGCTCATCATTTACGGTTTTAATTGGGTCCTACAACAAAAGACCCATTAATGCAGCAATCCATCAGAGCTTCACCGAGCCACTGTACTAGGGCTCAAAATAGCAGTAACCCCATGACCAGAGTTATGGAGGACGAGCCGAGTCTGATTGTCTGGCAGCTCCCGGCAACTGGGTCACGTGCTGGACTTGACATCTTTCAGAGCAGCAGCTCACGCAGATGTTCCTTCTGCAAAAATTCCACCCCACCCCCGCACAAGTTATCCATTTGGGTCAGGGGGCAACCACTGGGATGTTCGGTCTGTGGACTCTCTCGTCCAAAGTACACACATATGAGAGGAATAGATCGGGTAAACGCACTGAGTCTCTTGCCCAGAGTAGGGGAATCGAGGACCAGAGGACATAGGTTTAAGGTGAGGGGGAGGGGGGGTTAAGATTTAATAGGAGCCTGAGGGATAACTTTTTCACACAAAGGGTGGTGGGCGTATGGAACGAGCTGCCAGAGGAGGTAGTTGAGGTAGGGACTATTTGCAACGTTTAAGAAGCATTTAGGCAGGTACACGGATAGGACAGGTTTAGAGGGATATGGGCCAAATGCAGGCAGGTGGGACTAGTGTAGATGGGACATGTTGGCTGGTGGGGACTCTTGTCTGGAAGAAGGGTCTCGACCCGAAACGTCACCCATTCCTTTTCTCCAGAGATGCTGCCTGACCCACTGCGTTACTCCAGCATTTTGTGTCTATTTTCTTTAATGCCACATGGGTTAATCCGAATTGATTTCCCGCAGTTACCGGGATGGTATTTGAACTCTGGTCTGTGCATTGTAAAACCTGGCCTTTGGATTACTGACCCCATAATTTAATCTCTCTGCATTCACTCTCTCTCCCATTTCCCCACTTTCGACAGAAGTTTGGAACACATTTAATTCAAGGTAGAATTACAGGTTTGCACCTGTAGTAAATGATTATCCCAACTCTCTTTTGAAATTTTTATAGCTAAATCTTGTTCCCAGTCTCTTCTAATTCCATCTGTTGTGGGTATTGCTATGTTTAAAATGATATTATATAAATACGATATTAGATTAGCTGATTCCGCCTTTGTCTTCATTGCTTCATCCAGTAAGTCGGAAGGCATATTATAATAATCTTTTGTATATTTTTTCAGATAATCACGAATTTGAAGATATTTAAAATATTGGTTATTTTTCAAATTATATTTCAGTTGTATTTGTTGAAATGATAGTAATTTTCCCAATTCATACAAATCTTCGAGCGATTTGATTCCCATTCTTTCCCATTGTATAAATGATTTGTCTATGTTCGATCAACGTACGACATACGCTCATCCAATTCAAAACATTACATAGATTATATTATTCAAAAACTAAATTAAATAAAATCTTCCCGAATGTTTCACCAATTTGTGATAAATGTCTGTGTCAAGAAGCTACTATAGCGCATTCTTTTGTTTTTTGTACAAAAATCCAAAAATTCTGGTATGAAATATTTGATATTTTTTCAAAATTAATCAAAATAAAACTGGTATCAAAACCAGAATGGATCATTTTTGGAATATCGGAAGGTAACCCTGAATTAAACGTGTTTCAGAAGAATTTATTTAATTACGGGCTAATAATGGGAAAAAAGCTCATACTGAAATTCTGGAAAAATGCGCCCACACCAACAATAAAAATGTGGATATCAAATATGTTTGAAACACTACATTTGGAAGAGATGAGATTCCTCTTAGCAGGTAAAGCAGACCATCCAATTCCAAAAGACGTGGTCTACGTTTTTGGACCTATTACAAGCATGAGGTGCAATAGTAATTTTACAAAGAAATAAATAAATAAATGGTATCAGGACCTGGTAACGGGAGGTAAAACAACAAAACAGACTTGGTTGGTAGTCCCCTTCCTGCGGAGTTTAATGTTATAATAGAGCGATTGTTTCTACCCCTTTTTTTTTTTTTTCTTTCTTTTCTAGGGTCTACTTTCTTACTTTACTTCCTTCTCTACTTCTTTTCCAAGGGGCTTTCTTTTCCAACACTCTCTTGCACTTCACGACTCTTGCGCACTTTCTTTCCTTACTTCTTTACTTCTATCTTTTTCTTAAAGCTCAAAAAAATGAAGCGGGTATAAAAAATGTATTAAGATATATCTGTTGCATTATTGTAATTTACCGTACTTTTAATAAAAATATTAAAAAAAAAAAAAAAAAAAAAGAATTACAGGTTTGAAGAAGTGTCCCGACCCGAAGTGTCACTTACCGCGTTCTCCAGAGATGCTGCCTGACCTGCTGAGTTATTCCAGCACTTTGTGTCGTTTTTTTTGTTGTATAAACTAGGATCTGCAGTTCTTAGTACAGGCTATTGGTTTTTGAAATAACCCGCTTGTTTAATTAATACCGAAATCAAATTTAGGCACTGTATTTTTTAAATAATGCGATCAACTTCACGCCTGTTTAAACGTGTACATTTAATTTACACATTTTTGCCTTTCGCCCTTCAGCCCACCGAGTCCGCACCGACCAGCGATCCTAACACTAACACGATCCTACACACACTAGGGACGGTTATACCACACTTATACCAAGCCAGCTAACTTACAAACCTGTACGTCTTTGGAGTGTGGGAGGAAACCGAAGATCTCGGAGAAAACCCGCGCGGGTCACGGGGAGAACGTACAAAATCCGTACAGACAGCACCCGTAGTCGGGATCGAACCCGGGTGACTGACACTGTAAGCGCTGTAAGGCAGCAACTCTACCGGTGCGCCACCGTGCCGCTTAATCCTCCGTGTGAAACACTTGGCGTCTGCGTATCCCTCAATAGTACTGGCGAGTTATTTGAGAGACGGCGTGCTTTGGAAGATGGGTCACCACCGTACCTTGCCCTTGGGCGGAGGGCTGTTCCTTGGTTTCTCTGCCTGGATGTTGTTGGATGATAGTGCACTGCTTAGACTGGACTGCGACATGCTGTGTAACTTGGCTCCTGGAGATACCTGCATGGCTGCCAGTTGTGCCGCGTACAGCTGCTGTAAAGGGAACAATGCATGTCACTTAGAAACACACAACTTTCCACCACCTTCGCAGAACCTTGCTCCACTTCTCAAGGGCCACGAGTCACATTATCTTTCAACCCGCTTCAAAGTTAAATCTTGCACCAAATGTTGCCCCTTTTTGAGTTTAGTTCCGAGATGCAGCACGGAAATTGGCCCTTCAGCCCACCGAGTCCGCGCCGACCAGTGATCCCCGCACATTAACTCAAGCCCACACGCACCAGGGGACATTTTGCATTCAGACCAAGCCAAATAACCTGCGGCCTTTGGAGTGTGAGAGGAAACCGGAGATCCCGGAGAAAGCCCACGCATGTCACGGGGAGAAGGTACAAACTCCGTACAGGCAGCACCCATAGTCAGGATGGAACCCGGGTCTCCGGCGCTGTGAGGCAGCAACTCTACCGCTGCGCCACCGAGCCGCTCTCGCCATCACAGTTGCAGTATCTTGCTTAACCTTTCAAGAGTCATGAGTCAAACTATCTTTAATCGGACTTTATCGGACTTCGATCGAGGACACGTCACTGAGAACACACGGGGGCAGCCGAGAACAAAGGAGGACCATTGGGACTATAATGAACAGTTTGTAACTTTGTCAGTGCCACTACGCATGGAGCCACCTTGTGTATGCAACACAAAACACTCTGACATGACACATGTGATAATAAAGTATCAATCAATCAATCAATCATAAATGTTAAATCTTGCACTAAATGTTGTGACCCTTTATCCTTTATCTGTGCAGTGTGGACGCCTTGATTGTATTCATAGACACAAAACGCTGGAGTAACTCAGCGGGTCAGGCAGCATCTCTGGAGAGAAGGAATAGGTGATGTTTCAGGTCGAAACATATCCTCAGGCCTGAAAGTCTGAAGAAGAATCTCGACCCGAAACGTCACTTGTTCCTTTTCTCCAGCTGACCCGCTGAGTTACTCCAGCATTTCTTGTCTATTTTTGGCATAAAGCAGCATCTGCAGTTCCTTCCTACACATTGATTGTATTCACATTTAGTTTAGCTTGCCATGAGTACACAGGCATAGTGAAAAGCGTTTTGTTGCGTGTTATCGAGTCGAGACATGATTACCAGCGAGCCAACCACAGTGTACAGATACATAATAAAGTGAAAAACGTTTAGTGCGAGGTAAAGTCCAGTAAAGTCCAATTAAAGATACCCCGAGGGTCGCCAATAACTCGGGCTGCCATCTATCTCACTCCCAAATAAGGGACAAGGTGACGTCACCGCCCCGCGCCCCCCGTGACCTCACCCAGCCAGCGCCACGTACTCCCGCTCCACCAATGGTAGCCGCCCGGGCCTGGAGGCGGGTTGCTACGCAACCTCCGATAGGTGGCGCCCAGGCCTCCGGGCCTACACTGTCTGGGCCTTCAGTGGCCCCCGGGCCAAATACGGGACAAGGGCAGTCCTGTACGGGGACAAACCAATTTAGCCCAAAAAATGGGATATCCCGGCTAATACAGGACAGTTGGCAACCCTACTCATAGATAACACAAAATTTCAATAAATTAAAAAACCCCAATATTAATGTAAAAAAGTTGGGTCCCTAGTGCAACCAAGCCAGTTTGTAGTTCATGGTATATTTGGTGTTTGTAGGAGTCAAGAGCTTGTGGTTGTTGGGAAGTAGCTGCTCCTCAACCTGGACCAGTGTAGATGGGGCATCTTGGTCAGCATGGGCAAGTGGGGCTGAAGGGCCAGTTTCCATGCTGTATGACTCTATGACTATACTTTGCACTTGGGTTTCCAATTCCCTTTCAGCACTACCTTACTTATAGTTTAGAGATACAATCTGGAAACAAGCCCTTCGGCCCACTGTGTCTGTGCCGACCAGCAATCACCCAAACACTAGTTCTCTATAACGCACTGGGGACAATTTACTGAAGCCAATTAACCTACACGCCCACACTAATTTGGGATGTGGGCGGAAAGCCGGAAGCATCCGGAGGAAGCCTGTGCGGTTACAAGGAGAACATTCGGACACCACGCAAAGAACGCCAAGGTTGGGATTGAACCCGGGTCTCTGGAGCTGTGAGGCGTAAACCTACACCAACTCGAAGGTATCACAAAATGCTGGAGTAACTCAGCAGGTCAGGCAGCATCTAGGAGAGAGGGAATGGGTGACGTTTCGGGTCGAGACCCGAACCTACACCACCTAGCATTCTTACTAGGCAGTCTCCCATCCAAGTACTAGCCAGGCCTGAGCCTACTTAGCTTCTGAGATCAAATGGGATCCAAGTACTAGCCAGGCCTGAGCCTACTTAGCTTCTGAGATCAAATGGGATCAGGGTATCGTCAGGCTAGAGTGGGCAGCGACTGGCGATCCCACAACTCTGGGCTGTTCACAGACAGCTGCATGGAAATAATGTTCCATTTGGTATGTGGTTGCAAATGAGGGGGCTCTTTGGCTAACCTCACCCTTTAAACTGAGGAAGCAGATATCGGCCGCCCCTCATCATTGCTGCCTATTCTTTTGCTGTGCAAGGCCGTCTATATTTAAACATGGTTTAACAAAGATCAGCGCTGTTTTATTTTCTGCCTGGCTTTTTGTTTCTGCTTCGTGGGTAATATCAGTCAGCTGGGAACTAACTTGGGCAGCGGCACAGCGTGCAGCGGGTAGAGCTGCTGCCTCACAGGGTGTGGGACCCGGGTTCCATCCTGACCTGGGATGCCGTCAGTGTGTGCCCGTTTGCCCGTTCTCCCCGTGACCGTGTGGGTTTTCTCCGGGTGCTCCGGGTTTCCCTCCCACATCCCAAAGACGTGCGGTTTATAGGTTAGTTGGCCCTCTGTAAATTGCTCTTAGTACGTAGGGAGTGGATGAGAAAGTGGGATAACGTATATCTGGTGTGAATGGGTGTGATCGATGGTTGGCGTGGACTCGGTGGGCTGATGGGCCTGTTTCCATGCTGCATATCTCTAAACAGTGGTGGCACGGTGGCACAGCGGGAGAGCTACTGCCTTACACCGCCAGAGACCCGGGTTCGATCCCGACTACGGGCGCCGTCTGTACGGAGTTTGTATGTTCCCCCGTGACCTGAGTGGGTTTTCCCCGAGATCTTCGGTTTCATCCCACACTCCAAAGTCGTGCAGGTTCTTAGGCTAATTGGCTTGGAATAAATGTTCAATTGTCCCTCGTGTGCGTGGGATAGTGTTAGTGCGCAGGGATCGCTGGTCGGCGCGGACTCGGTGGGCCGAACGGCCTGTTTCATGCTGTATCTCCCAACTAAAAAAATGTAACTAGGTTTGTCCTCCTGATGGTCTCGGTGCGTTGCGTGCGGGAGAGTAAGCGAGCTTCACTGAGAGCCGCTGACATCTTCTTGTAACCACCGGCCCACTGATTCAAAGCTGATCTGCCGTTTGAATGGAGCCGCGTTACAGAAGCCAAGAGCCGTCACAGCGATGAGACCGGAGGCACAGGCCCTGGCGGCCACTTTACACCACAGCACTCGCTGGCAGTGAACGTCGCAAGGGGTGGGTGGTGGGAGGAGAGGGTGGGGGGGAGATACTGGACTGCCATGCCAGCTCAGGGTGAAGATAAAGGAAGTGACACAGTAACCACCGCCCCGTGGGTCAGCCAAGGGCCGGGCAAGGGCAGAGGATCGCAGAGAGGGGCAAAGATAAGGAGGAGCAGGAGAGGAGGAATAATGAATGAACACAATTAAACTGGGTCACCGTGATGTGGAGGAATTTTTAAAAACATGCCATTGCCCCAGAGTCAGACTAGGAGCTGGGATGGGTAGGAAGAAAGGGGTCATGCTTATACAATCAAATAGAGAGAGAGAGAGAGAGAGAGAGAGAGGAGAGAGAGAGAGAGAGAGAGAGGAGAGAGAGAGAGAGAGAGAGAGAGAGAGAGAGGAGAGAGAGAGAGAGAGAGAGAGAGAGAGAGAGAGAGAGAGAGAGAGAGAGAGAGAGAGAGAGAGAGAGAGAGAGAGAGAGAGAGAGAGAGAGGAGAGAGAGAGAGAGAGAGAGAGAGAGAGAGAGAGAGAGAGAGAGAGAGAGAGAGAGAGAGGGAGAGAGAGAGAGAGAGAGAGAGAGAGAGAGAGAGAGAGAGAGAGAGAGAGAGAGAGAGAGAGAGAGGGAGGGAGGGAGGGAGGGAGGAGGGAGGAGGGAGAGAGAGACAGAGAGAGAGAGAGAGAGAGAGAGAGAGAGGAGAGAGAGAGAGAGGAGAGAGAGGCGAGAGAGAGAGAGAGGGAATACTAACGACATGTGACAGCAGTTTTATTCTCAGCCACCGCTAACTGCTAACACGCATGTACATACACACACACGCACACACACACACAATGATATACACACATACAACCCATATGGACACAAACACACACATGCATCACTAACACTCACACACGCACACACACTACACATTCGCACACGCAAACATATATTGCAGGCAGGTACACACACACACACACACACACACACACACACACACACACACATGCACGTTCAAACACAGACACACATGTACACACAAATACACATCGCACACTCACATCCACATACACACGTACAAACACACAGAAACCACAGACGCAAGCAGACACACACACACGTGCATTATGCACACATACATGCAGACACACACATATGGACACACACAGACACATGCACACACATGCATGCACACATACATGCAGACATACACAAAGACACATGCGTACACATACAGATACACACACACACATGTGCATAATGCTCACATACACGCAGACACACACTCATGCATGGAAACATGCACACGGACACATACACACACACATACCCACACACATGCATGCACACATACAGGCAGACATACACACAGACACATGTTTACACTCACAGAAACACGCAGACACACACGTGCGTACACACACACACATACATACACACACAAACATGTCTCTTTGTTGATCCAGCTTTAGAGGATTAAGTTGCAATCTGCCTAAAGCAACTGCCTACAGCCATTGATGGGAATGGCAGCTCCAGTCTAAGTGGAGGCAGCAAGCAAGCACGAGGAGCTCCTATTATCCTCAGTGCTTTTGTCACTTTGAGTAAGGTAGAGGAGCTGAACTTGTCACCTGTAACAATGAACATCCCTACAGCTGTTCAGTGCCAGTCTGTGGCAGACAGCTGCCTATTCCCCATTAACGCAGACACACACTAAACCACACTGACTGAAGCCCCATTCACCATTTCCTTTGACAGCTGTGTGCTGTGCGCTCACAGATATACTGCATCTAAATTAAGACTAAGGCGTCAGAAAAAAAGAGAATTAAATAAACTGCAGATGCTGGCAATCTCGATGAACAACAAGAAAATGCTGAACATACTAGGCTGGTGGTTCAGGCGGATATGATCAAAACGTTTCCGAGACTGTTGGATAGGCACATGGATATGCGGGGAATGGAAGGAAATATGGAGACCCGGGTTCAATCCCAACCAGGGGCCACAGTTTAAGAATAAGGGGTAGGCCATTTAGAACGGAGATGAGGAAAAACATTTTCACTCAGAGAGTTGTAAATCTGTGGAATTCACTGCCTCAGAAGGCAGTGGAGGCCAATTCTCTGAATGCATTCAAGAGAGAGTTAGATGGAGCTCTTAAGGATAGCGGAGTCAGGGGGTATGGGGAGAAGGCAGGAACGGGGTACTGATTGTGAATGATCAGCCATGATCACATTGAATGGTGGTGCTGGCTCGAAGGGTCGAATGGCCTCCTCCTGCACCTATTGTCTATTGTCTACGGGTGCTGTCTGTATGGCGTTTGTACGTTCTCCCTGTGACTTGCGTGGAGATCTTCGGTTTCCTCGCACACTCCAAAGATGTGCAGGTTTTTAGGTTATTTGGCTTTGGTAAATTGTATAAAATTGTCCCTAGTGTGTGTAGAATTGTGCTGATGTGATCGCTGATCGGGGCAGATTTGGAAAAAAAACCATGACTCACATTATTCTGTAACCCTCAAAACCCTTGAAAAATACAGCATGGAAACAGGCCCTTCGGCCCACCAAGTCCATGCCAGCAATCGATCACCCGTTCACACTACTTCGATGTTATCCCACTTTCTCATCCGCTCCCTGCACACGAGAGGCAGTTTACGGAGGCCCGGTTAACCTACAAACTTGCACGTCTTTGAGAAGCGTGTGTAGGAAGGAACTGCAGATGCTGGTTTATACTGAAGGTGGACACAAAGCGCTGGAGTAACTCAGCGGGACAGGCAGCATCTCTGGGGAAAAAGAATAGGTCGTTTTGGATCGGAAATCTCCTTCAGACCCAGAGGAAGAAACACGTCTTTTGAAAATATATCGCGTATGTCTATGTTGGCCGCTTGCTGATTAGACATGACAAAAATGGACCATGATGCTGAATGATCTTTAGTTGACCCACAGTTATAATCGGGTGGTGATCACAGTTAATTAATGCACTAAGTTGTCTGCTGATGAAAGCTTGCTCGGCAGAAGTGAGGATGCCGTGTTATTAGCTAAATCCCCAGGTCTGTCCGGCTCCTAAAAATGGAAGTCTATGATCGGCATTGGGTGGGCCAAGTGTTTGCGGTTCTTTCTCACCTCTGAAACCTTCATTTCACAGTCCAGCCAAAGTCTCTGGGGCCAATTCTTCTGCCCCCTGCTGTTACCACTCATGCAGTCGTAGAGTGACACAGCGTGGAAACACCCCTTAAACCCAACTTGCCCACACCGGCCAATATGCCCCATCTACACTAGTCCCACCTGCCTGCGTTTGGCCCATATCCCTCCAAACCTATCCTATCCATGTACCTGTCCATGCTTCTTAAATGTTGGGCTAGTCCCAGCCTCAACTACCTCCTCTGGCAACTTGTTCCATCCACCCACCACCCTTTGTATGAAGAAGTTACCCCTCAGATTCCTATTAAATCTTTTCCCCCTCACCTTAAACCTATCTGGTGAATCTGGTCCTCGATTCACCTACTCTGGGCAAGAGACTCTGTGCATCTACCCGATCTATTCCTCTCGTGATCTTATACACCTCATCCTCCTGCGCTCCAAGGAATAGAGTCCCAGCCTTCTCAACCTCTCCCTGTAGCTCAGACCCTCAAGTCCTGGAAACATCCTCATAAATCTTCTCTTTCCTACAGCATGGTGCCCAGAACTGAACACAATACTTTAAATGTGGCCTCACCAACATCTTATACAACTGCAACATGACCTCCCAACTCATTGAAGATGACCCCAGCAAGCAACTTAAGTGAACTCTCGTTCAACTGTGACAGCAAAGCTAAGAAAATAGATATAGACACAAATTGCTGGAGTAACTCAGCGGGTCAGGCAGCATCTGTGGAGGAGATGGATAGGTGACGTTTCGGGTCAGGACTCTTCTTCAGACTGATTGTAGTAGGGCGTAACAATGGAGGCGTAAAGACTTCTTCCCGGTACGAAGAAGGGTCCTGACCCGAAACACATCGACCCATGTTCTCCAGAGATGGTGCATGATCTGCCAAGTTACTAGTGTCTTTTTATATGTGTAAACCAGCATCTGTAGTTTCTTACTTTTTCTGCGTGTTCCATTTATGTTTTTGTGAAATAACGCGCTTCTTCAATTAACACCGAAACCTGAGCAACTCCAGCACTTTGTGTCTTTTTTTGTAAACCAGCATCTGCAGTTCCTCATGTTTCCATTTTACTGCTCCACTGTGAAATCTCAACATGGTTTGCCGACTTTGAAGAGGTTCTCCTCTGTATCTCGCCAATGGCAATCCCCGTACAGACAGCGCCCGTGGTCAGGATCGAACCCGTGTCTCTGGCGCTGTAAGGCAGCGACACTACCGCTGCGCCCACGGGAACTGCAGACTCACGTCTTGTGAACCGGAATCCGCGGTTCCTCATGTCCAGGATTAATGTAAATGGGCGATGAAGGGTCAGCATGGATTCCCTGGGCCGAAGGGCCTGTTTCCATGCTGCGTGTCTCTGTGACACACAGATATAGTCGGCGACCGCCTGGCAGAACCTGAAGATCAAAACCGATGGGCCTGTTTCCGCGCTGTACCTCTCAACTAATCTAAACTAACCACCTTTGCAATGCTTCAAAGGAGCCGACATTTGAACCCTGTTGGTTAAGCTGCCTTCTTTAGTTTCACGCGGTTTCACACAACGCTAGATGTGATTTACAGGCTGCCTAGTTGAATACTGGACGATTTTTTTAAAAAAATTAAAAAACCACTGGCGAGAAAGGTAAAAGAAAAAAAAAACGGGCTTTGTCAATCCGCTCAGAGGTGGCGAGATTTCAATCGAAGACAACTGACTTCTTCTGCGTCGATTCCGTGAGCTTACGCCCGGGCACAACAGCGAGGCACTCGATCCGTGCCAATGCCTTCAGAGGTAGTGCTGCCTTGCAGACAATAAACCAAGGGCCATCTGCCCCACCAGGCAGTCATAAATGGCTCCAGTGATCCGCTCCAGCAAGCACTGGAGATGTGCTCCCCTGGGTCTCGGCCAATTTTCATCGCTCAAACAGCATCAGAAGACAGATCATCGTGCCATGATCACACCGGCCGGCGCCTCTGACTGGCGCTGCGAGCTGCACCCGTATTAACCGTCGGAATCTGGGTGTGATAAGCACTGCCGGCGGAGGCTTCAGGGGTTCTTTGTCCGATGTGAATCCCCCCTGCGTGACCCTCCGCTCGGGCGGCACTGCGGTGGACTAGCTGCCTCGCAGCGCTGGAGACCCGGGTTCGAACCCCGACCTCGGGAGCCCTCTGCGCGTGGAACCTGCTCCCTCCCCCTGTGACCTCGTGGGTTTTCTCCCGGAGCTCCGGTCTCCTCCCACATTCGAGAGACGCAGGTTAATTGGTTTCCATGAATTGTCCCCCGTGTGTAGAATAAGGGTGATCGGTGGTTGGCGTGGACTTGGCGGGATGAAAGGCAGCCTGTTTCCACGCTGTACCTCCAAAACTAAAACTAAATATCTTGACGTCGGTGAAGCTCTGTAGAACTGCGGACAATTACTTTAATAATACCAGCCTTCACCATTAGTCTGAGGAAGGGTCCCGACCAGAAACCTTGCCTATCCGTGTTCTCCGTGGATGCTGCCTGAACCGCTGAGTTACTCCAGCATTTTGTGCCTTTCGTCCATTATTCAAACCAGCATCTGCAATACCTTGTTTCTATTTTAATAATATAAGAATGTAACTGCAGATGCTGGTACAAATCGAAGGTATTTATTCACAAAATGCTGGAGTAACTCAGCAGGTCAGGCAGCATCTCAGGAGAGAAGGAATGGGTGACGTTTCGGGTCGAGACCCTTCTTCAGATTGTATTTTAATCATATCATCATATCATATATATACAGCCGGAAACAGGCCTTTTCGGCCCTCCAAGTCCGTGCCGCACATTAACACTATCCTACACCCACTAGGGACAATTTTTACATTTACCCAGCCAATTAACCTACATACCTGTACGTCTTTGGAATAATAACACCGTCTTGTGTAAAAGTGAGTCTTTGGAGCGTGGGAGGAAACCGAAGATCCCGGAGAAAACCCACGCGGGTCACGGGGAGAACGTGCAAACTCCGCACAGACAGCGCCCGTGGTCAGGATGGAACCCGGGTCTCCGGCGCTGTGAGGCAGCAACTCTACCGCTGGAATTATTTGCCATTTTACGTTTGGCTTCAAAGAAATAGTTTTGGGCTTTCCTTTGTTGACTAGAAGGGACACTGCGTTATTGAAATGGAGGCACAAGGGATTGCAGACACTGGAATCTTGAGCAAGAACACAAAGTGCTGGGGGAACTCAGCGGGTCGGGCAGCATCTGCGGAGGGAATGGACTGTCTGGTCGGAATGGGAAGGGGGGGGGGAGGGATGGATAAAGCCAGAAAAGAGAGGTGGAAGCGGGACAAAACCTGGCAAGTGATAGATGGGGGAAGGAAGTGAACAATGGAGGACATTTGTAACTTTGCCGGCACCCTTTACGTGGCGACTCTTTGCATACCTTGGGCGTGCAAAACAACGAATATCACCGTGACCTGCCGCATGTGACGATAATAAAGTATCATTCATTCATACACAAAGGGTTCCCAATGTTGGGGGAGTCCAGAACAAGGGGCCACAGTTTAAGAATAAGGGGTAGGCCATTTAGAACGGAGATGAGGAAAAACATTTTCAGTCAGAGAGTTGTGAATCTGTGGAATTCTCTGCCTCAGAAGGCAGTGGAGGCCAATTCTCTGAATGCATTCAAGAGAGAGCTGGATAGAGCTCTTAAGGATAGCGGAGTCAGGGGGTATGGGGAGAAGGCAGGAAAGGGGTACTGATTGATAATGATCAGCCATGATCACATTGAATGGCGGTGCTGGCTCGAAGGGCCGAATGGCCTCCTCCTGCACCTATTGTCTATTGTCTATTGTCTATTGTTAAGGGTCCCACAAAGGGTTAAAGCCCAGTACCACCTCGGCACATAATTAATCCCCCGCCCAGCTTCTGCTCGTCCCATTCAAAGAGGTACCGCAGGCACGACAAATCACAGGAACAACAGCATGTCCAGATGCTGCAATTGAGGTAAATTCATTACATTCCTCGGCTCGGGTGAAAGTATTAAGCGCTGGCTGATCTGCACTTCACAAGCCAATCCACGCGCGGAAGGGTAATCCATTACAATATGTTCCAGCATCTGCTTCCCCGTACGATACATGACCTCTTCAATTGACCCCCTTTGTACAGTGCCAGCGTTTCTGTTTATTACTGAAGGGCTCCCAACTCATCGTCAGCTTATCAGTCAGTGCATCCATCTCCATTCAAAACCGGGCTTGTGCACGCACCGGCCCCCAATCCCCGGCGTTATATTCTCGTCATTTATTTTCCAATAGCCAGGCCATAAATGGGTGGGTTTCTCCTCCCCCCCACCACCCCCACCCCCCCCCCCCCATCCCCACTTCCACAACTATGTCTCTCACTCTCCCTTTTCCCGTGTCTGACCGAAGTAGGAGACACGGTGGCGCAGCGGTAGAGTTGCTGCCTCACAGCACCCGGGTTCCATCCTGACCGCGGGCGCTGCCTGTACGGATTTTTGTACGTTCTCCCCGTGACCTGCATGGGTTTTCTCCGGGATCTTCGGTACCCTCCCACACGCCAGAGATGTGCAGGTTTGTAGGTTAATTGGCTTGGTGTCATTGTAAATTGTCCCAGGTGGTGTGCAGGACAGTGCTCGTGTACAGGGGTCGATGGTCAGTGAGGCTTTCAGTGGGCCGAAGACGTACAGGTTTGTGGGTTAATTGGCTGGGCAAATGTAAAAATTGTCCCTAGTGGGTGTAGGATAGTGTTAATGTGCGGGGATCGCCGGTCGGCGCGGACCCGGTGGGCCGAAGGGCCTGTTTCCGCACTGTATCTCTGAACTAAACTGAAACTAAACCAAGCAAGACACGTAAACACTGACCTGCTCTCTCAGTGTGTGACCAGACTCACAGGTCAACCTCCTTAACGGTGACCCCAGCAGTATTCAGCACTGCCGCTGAGGTAAATCTATAGCCAATTCATTATCAATCAAGCACCTGACACTATGAATGCTCCCGGGCATCTTGTATTCAAAGCCTCACACAATAGGGGAAGCTAGTCCCCAATCCTGCTGCTCATTCAATTACTTTCCTTTTTCTTTTAAACCTTTGGGCTTTTCTCTTAATATAAAAGAGAACTCAAAAATGCACATTACAATGTTTAGTTTAGTTTAGAAATACAGTGCAAAAACAGGCCCCTTCAGCCCACCGAGTCCGCGCCGATCAGTGATCCTCATACACGAACACCATCGAGGGGCAATTTACAATTTTTACCGAAGCCAATTAACATACAAACCTGGACATCTTTGGAGTGCGGGAGGAAACCGGAGCACCCGGAGAAAACCCACACAGATCACTGGGAAAACATACAAACTCCGTACAGACAGCGCCCTAGTTAGGAACAAACCCGGGTCTCCGGCGCTGTTAGGCAGCAACTCTACCGCTGTGCCACCGTGCCACCCGCGGATACCGTTATGGTACCATGCATATCCCCCACATGCAGTTTGGTTGAAGAAAGATAGACGCAAAGTGGTGAAGCAACTCAGCGGGTCAGGCAGCATCTCTGGAGAACGTGGATAGATGACGTTTCGGGTCGGGACCCTTCTTCAGACTGGTTGTAGGGAGGGGGGTTGAACCAGAAGCAAGGAAAAACCAGGACAAATCAGGGCCAACAACAGATGAGCACAGGCAGGGTGGTTCCCTGATAGTCTGATTGTTGGTTAGGGGCGGTGTGATTCCAAGAGGGATTCTTGACTAGTATGGGTGACTGGGGAGAAGGCAGGAGAATGGGGTTGAGTGGGAGAGATAGATCAGCCATGATTGAATGGCGGAGCAGACAGTCATACAGCATGGAAGCAGGCCCTTCGGCCCAATCTGCCCACACTGACCAGCATGTCCCATCTACACTTGTCTCACCTGCCTGCCTTTTGCCCAATATCCTTCTACACCTGCCCTATCCATGTACCTGTCTAATTGCTTCTTAAACGTTGCGATAGTCCCTGCCTCAACTACCTCCGACGGCAGCTCGTTCCAAACGCCCACCACCCTTTGCGTGAAAAAGTTACCCCTCAGATCCCTATAAAATCTCAGACAGTATGGGCAGTTACAATAGACAACAGACAATAGACAATAGGTGCAGGAGGAGGCCATTCGGCCCTTCGAGCCAGCAACGCCATTCAATGTGATCATGGCTGATCATTCTCAATCAGTACCCCGTTCCTGCCTTCTCCCCATACCCCCTGACTCCGCTATCCTTAAGAGCTCTATCTAGCTCTCTCTTGAATGTATTCAGAGAATTGGCCTCCATAGCCTTCTGAGGCAGAGAATTCCACAGATTCACAACTCTCTGACTGAAAAAGTTTTTCCTCATCTCAGTTCTAAATGGCCTACCCCTTATTCTTAAACTGTGGCCCCTTGTTCTGGACTCCCCCAACATTGGGAACATGTTTCCTGCCTCTAACGTGTCCAACCGCTTAATAATCTTATACGTTTCGATGAGATCCCCTCTCATCCTTCTAAATATGGATAGGACAGGTGTGGAAGGGTATGGGCCAAATGCAGGCAGGGGGGGGATTTATGTAGATGGGACAGGTTTGTCAATGTGGGCAAGTTGGGCCGAAGGGCTTGTTTCCATGCTGTATGACTATGACTCGATGACTCTATTCAGTATTGCCCTTGGTCTGTAGGGATGGGTGGGGGTTTGGATATATCAGAGGGAACGTGCTGCTTCTGTCTGCCACTGTCTGATGAAACTGTACAGAATGTTGAATTCTATACCCTTACCAGACGATGAGCAAAAAGATGGTGCGTGCTTGTAAGCAGTTGTTTCTCTTTTGATCCATTTATCATTCTTGCCGTGTGTCAGGGAGAGGTATTACGTGAAGAAAGAACGTGCATCTCTGTATCATGTTTCATATCTTTAGATCACCCCCAAGACATTTCACAGCCTGAGAATTATTTCTGAAGCGAAATCACTGTTTGATTTGCAAGCAAATGCATCAGTCAAAATGTACACCGGGTCCGACAACAAGCAAGGAGATCAATGACCACACTATCTACCAGTTTGCGCTGTTCGGTTGAAGATAAGACAAGATTGGGAGGAATCCCTTGCCCTTTTTCATACTATCTACGCAGACCTCGTGTGTCTATCCAAGCAGCTAGAAAGAGACTTCATTCATTACCCTTTCATAGAGAAATAGGTGCAGGAGTAGGCCATTAGGCCCTTCGAGCCAGCACCGCCATTCAATATGATCATGGCTGATCATCCAAAATCAGTACCCCGTTCCTGCTTTTTCCCCGTATCGCTTGATTCCGTTAGCCCTAAGAGCTAAATCTAACTCTCTCTTGAAAAGGCACTCCCGACAAAGTGCCAACCGATGCATTCAAAGACTTGCTCCGACAAATCGCTAACCCTAACCTTAAACCCTAAACCAAACCTCCTGCTACATTCAAGACAGACGCAAAATGCTGGAGTAACCCAGGCAGCGTCTCTGGATAGAAGGAATGGGTGATGTTTCGGGTCGAGACCCTTCTTCAGACTGAGAGTCAGGGGAGAGGGAAACTAGAGGTATGAAAGGGCAAGGTGTGAAAACACAGATCAAAGGGGACGACGATCAAGGTGATGTAGAATGGATCAATGTTAGCTGAGGGGAAGCTGTTCCTCCAATTTGCGTTGGGCCTCACTCTGACAGTGGAAGAAGCCCAGGACAGAAAACCAGCAAACCAGCATCTGCACTTCCTTCCTGCACCCCGCCTACATTCCTTCCTCTAGCTTCACAACTCGCGACTCTTCAAACTGTCTGTCTCACACCTACTTTTATCTCTGGCCTTTGTTCCGACCGTCTACCTTTCAAAACCAAACTCTTGGCTGCGTCCACAGATTATCCTCCATGCTCTGTCCTGCCTAGGGTTGCCAACTGTCCCGTATTAGCCGGGACATCCCGTATTTTGGGCTAAATTGGTTTGTCCCTTACGGGACCGCCCTTGTCCCATATTAGGCCCGGGAGGCACTGTAGGCCCGGATGCTGTAGGCCCGGGTGCTGTAGGTCCAGACACTGTAGGCCCAGACACTGTAGGCCCAGACACTGCCTGGACACTGTAGGCCCGGACAGTCTAGGTCCGGAGGCCTGGGCGCTGCCTAACGGAGGATGCATAGCAACCTGCCTCCCGGCCCGGGCGGTCACCATTGGTGGAGCGGGAGCACGTGGCCGCTGGCTGGGTGAGGTCACGAGGGGCGTGGGGCGCTGACATCACCTTGTCTCTTATTTAGGAGTGAGATAGTTGGCACCCCTAGTCCTGCCTCTCCTCTCTTCCTGCTTTCCTCCCCCTCCTCCTACAATCAGACTGAAGAAGGGTCCCAATTTGAAACATCACCATGTTCTCCAGAGATGCTGCCTGACCCACTGAGTCACTGTAGTCTTCTATTTTGTATAAGGCAGCATTTGCGATGCTTTGGATAGGTGATGTTATGGATAGATTGTAGGTAGAGCATGAATCACGGAGGGGGGGGGGGAGGGGAGGGAGAGAGAGAGAGAGGGAGAGAGAGAGAGAGAGAGAGAGAGAGAGAGAGAGAGAGAGAGAGAGAGAGAGAGAGAGGATGTCAGAGAGAGAGGGAGAGACACAGAGAGAGAGAGAGAGAGAGAGAGAGAGAGAGGGGGAGGGGGGGGAGAGAGAGAGAGAGAGAGTGAGAGAGGGAGAGAGAGGGCGGGAGGGAGGGAGGGAGAGAGAGAGAGGATGTCAGGGAGGGAGAGAGAGAGAGGATGTCAGAGAGAGAGAGAGAGAGAGATTGATTCTTCAAAGTTACCAAACCCAAGGAACTGCAGATGCTGGTTTACAAAAAAAGACACAAAGTGCTGGAGAACTCAGGTTTTGTATTAATTAAACAAGTGTTATTTCAAAAATGCATCAGTCAAACATGCATAAAAAGCGAGTTGCCTGGACAAGGAATGGCAGATGCTGATTTACATTAAAAAAAGGACACAAAGTACTGGAGTAATTCAGCGGGTCAGGCAGCATCTCTGCGGAATGTGGACAGGTGGCGTTTTGGGTCGGGACCCTTCAGACTGGTTGTGGTGGGTTGGAGGAGGAAGGAGGGGTGGGAGAGGACTTGTGTCTCCTTCAACCTCTGTGTGTAATGTTCGTACGGACAGCTGAATGAGAAAGTAATCTTCTTCAGCATGACACTGGGCAGGTTGCTGAATCAGTGGGAATTTCCTGGCAAGCATGCTCTATTTCCCTCGGTTTTCCAGCTCGGTCTTGGTCGGGCCCTACTCCACAGGCCGGGTCCTGTACAGTGAGTTGCTTCCAGCCCACACACGTTTGGCTCGCTCAACCAGCAGGATGCCTTTGTCAAGCAGTTACTTGTCAAAGGTTACGGTTTTCCATTTACCAACTGTTTTTTGTGAAAAGAGGAATCAAGGGATATGGGGAGAAGGCAGGCAAGATGATCAGCCATGATGATCAGGTGGCTCAAAGGGCCAAATAGCCTCCTCCTGCACCTATCTTCTACGTTCCTGTTTCTACAAAGGGCGGCACGGTGGCGCAGCTGGTAGAGCTGCTGCCTCACGGCGTTGAAGGCCCGGGTGTGATCCTGACCTCGGGGGCTGTCTGTGTGGAGTTTGCTCGCTCGCCATGGTTTCCTCCGGGTGCTCCAGTTTCCTCCCACCTCCCAAAGACGTGCGGGTTCATAGATTTTTACCTCCCTTTTTTGGCATTATTGATTAATGCGTTTTTGAAATTATGCACAAGTTTAATTAATACTTGGTAGGTTAATTTCCCCCCGCTGTCAAATGGCCCCTATTGTGTAGGGGGATGGATGAAAAGGTGGGATAATGAAGAACTAGTGTGAACGGGTGGTCGACGGTTGGCGTGGACTCGATGGGCAGAAGGGCCTGATTCCATGCTCTATCTTTCAATCAATCATTGGTTGCTGGGGGGGAATTGAAATGTTTTCCCACACTAAAGTCAGAAATCATTTTTTTCTGCATTGCATGACTTTGGTTTTAAGTACAGGAAAAAAAAATAGGAGAGGAAATTGGGCTTGTGGTCCAAACGTGCGGCTTTTGAGATACAGCGCGGAAACAGTCCCTTCAGCCCATCGAGTCTGTGCCGCCCAGCAGTCACCCCGCACAAGAGCATTAAATTACACACCAGGGACAACTTACAATTTACCAAAGCCAATTAACCTACAAACCCGCACGTCTTTGAAATGTGTGAGGAAACCGGAGAAACCCACGCGGGAAATATGGGGGAGGAAAAAGAATTTGCAGATGCCGGTTTAAATCGAAGGTAGACACAGAATGCTGGAGTAACTCATCGGGTCAGGCAGCATCTCGGGAGAGAAGGAATGGGTGACGTTTCGGGTCACATCAGTCTGAAGAAGGGTCTCGACCCGAAACGTCGCCCATTCCTTCTCTCCCGAGATACTGCCTGACCCGATGAGTTACTCCAGCATTTTGTGTCTACCTTCGGGTAACATGGAGAACGTGCAAACTCCACACTGGCAGCACCCGAGGCCAGGATCGTACCCGGGTCTCTGGTGCTGTGAGGCAGCGTTTCTGCCGCTGCACCACTGTGCTGTCCTTATTGTATTCATTGTTTAAAATGTTCATTGAGAAAGGTCGGTCAAACCTTCTATCAGGTCGTAGGTTTTGATTTCCAGGTTCTGCCATCGCGGTGTCTCTGACTATATCTGTGTGTCACAGAGCCACACAGCATGCAAACAGGCCATTCGGCCCAATGTGATACCCAAACTAATAGTGGACGCAGCCCAGACCATCACACAAACCAACCTCCCTTCCAATGACTCCATTTACACCTCACGCTGCCTCGGCAAGGCCAGCAGCATCATCAAGGACAAGTCGCACCCCGCCCTCTCCCTCTCCTCCCCTCTCCCATCAGGCAAAAAGGTACTGAGGTGTGAATACGCACACCTCCAGATTCAGGGACAGTTTCTTCCCAGCTGTTATCAGGCAACTGGGCCATCCTACCACAACCAGAGAGCAGTCATGAACTACTCTCTACCTAATTGGTGACCCTCGGACTATCTTTGATTGGACTTTGCTGGATTTACCTTGCACTTAACATTAGTCCCTTCATCCTGCATCTGTACACTGTGAATGGCTCAATTGTAATCACGTATTATCTTTCTGCCGGCTGGTTGGCACGCAACAAAAGCTTTTCACGGTACCTCGGTACACGTGACAATGGACTAAAATAAGATCTTGTATTTATTCACAAAATGCTGGAGTAACTCAGCAGGTCAGGCAGCATCTCAGGAGGTGACATTTCTGATCGAGTCCCTTCTTTCAGACTGAGGGTCTCGATCCGAAACGTCACCCATTCCTTCTCTCCTGAGATGTTACTCCAGCAAATTTTCGGAATAAATACCTTCGATTTGTAAAAGCATCTGCAGTTATTTTCTTACAAAATAAGGTCTTGGCTTATCTGAGCACAGCTTCCATTTTGCTGCCCATGCCCTATCTTTCAATCAATCGATCGATCAATCTGCTCCGAAGCGCTGCCCCTGAGCCTTGCGCTCGTCAGCCACAACATGTCCTACCTGTAACTGGAGCTGGCCAAGTCCTGGGGTAGCAGCTGCGGCCATCGTGGTGGGGATAAGCTGGAGAGGATAGGGTTCATCTGCAAGATTGAACATTGCACGTCTTAGAACATCTTACATAAACACTCCGCCGCCCAGCTCCAAACGACACGGTCAATGACCCCTTCCCATCGCCATCCCTCACAGTCTGCGTGGATAAAAACATAGTTCCTTCCACACACACCACCAAAAATTGATTAACTCTCGCAAAACACAAAGTGCCGGAGTACGTTGGACACGTTAGAGGCAGGAAACATGTTCGCAATGTTGGGGGAGTCCAGAACAAGGGGCAACAGTTTAAGAATAAGGGGTAGGCCATTTAGAACGGAGATGAGGAAAAACTTTTTCAGTCAGAGAGTTGTAAATCTGTGGAATTCTCTGCCTCAGAAGGCAGTGGAGGCCTATTCTCTGAATGCATTCAAGAGAGAGCTAGATAGAGCTCTTAAGGATAGCGGAGTCAGGGGGTATGGGGAGAAGGCAGGAACGGGGTACTGATTGAGAATGATCAGCCATGATCACATTGAATGGCGGTGCTGGCTCGAAGGGCCGAATGGCCTCCTCCTGCACCTATTGTCTATTGTCTATAACTCAGCGGCTCAGGCAGCACAGAGTCATAGAGTGACACAGCGTGGAGACAGGCCCTTCGGCCCAACTTGCCTACGCCGACTAACATGTCCCATCTACTTTAGTCCCACCTGCCTGCATTTGGCCCATATCCGTCCAAACCTGTCCTATCCATGTACCTGTCCACATGTTACTTAAACGTTGCGATCGGCCCTGCCTCAACTACCCCCTCCGGCAGCTCGTTCCATACACCCACCACCCTTTGCGTGTAAAAGTCCCCCTCGGGTCCCTATCAAATCTTTCCTCCCCTCACCTTAAACCTATGCCCTCTGCTTCTCGATTCCCTTACTCCGGGCAAGAGCATCCACCCGATCTATTCCTCTCATGATTTTGTACACCTCTATAAGATCACCCCTCATCCTCCTGCGCTCCAAAGAATAGAGACCCAGCCCTCTCAACCTCTTCTTGTAGCTCAGGCCCTCGAGTCTTGGCAAAATCCTCTAGACTTTGATCTCTCAAAAAGAAAACTAGCGATGAATTTAATAGCATAGGCACAAGGGACTGCAGATGGAACATAGAGCATAGAACAGTGCAGCACAGGAACCAGCCCTTCGGCCTACAATCTTAGTTCCAAACATGATGCCAAGTTAATCTGTTCTTATCTGCCTGCAGATGATCCATTTCCCTCCATTCCCTGCATATCCATGTGCTTATTGTAAAATCCTATTAAACGCCACTGTCATATCAGCCACCACCAAAGAGTTGCCAACTTCCTCACTCCCAAATAAGGGACAAAGGGTGACGTCACCGCCCTGCGCCCCACGTGACCTCACCCAGCCAGCGGCCACGTGCTCCCGCTCCACCAATGGCAGCCGTCCGGGCCGGGAGGCGGGTTGCTAGACTACCTCCGTTAGGCGGCGCCCGGGCCTGCACTGTTCGGGACTACAGCGGCCCCCGGGCTACAGAGCCCGGGCCTACAGCGCCGACCGGGTCTAATATGGGACAAGTGCGGTCCCACACGGGACAAACCAATTTAGCCCAAAATACGGATGTCCTGGCTAATACGGGACAGTTGGCAACTCTACTCCACCACCACCCCTGGCAATGCATTCCAAGCCCTGACCACTCTATGTGTAAAAACACTTGCCCCACACATCTCCATTAAACCTTCCCCCTTTTATCCTATAGCTCTGCCCTCTAGAGTTGAACATTTCTACCCTGGGAAAAAAAGTTCTGACTGTCTATCTTATCTATGCCCCCCCCCCATATTTTTAATTCTTCTGACAAGTCTCCCCTCAACCTCTGCTGCTCCAGAGAAAACAATCTAAGTCTATTCAGCCTCTCTCTGTAGCTGAAACACTCTAATCCAGGAAGGATTCTGATAAACTTCTTCTGCACTCTACAAAGCCCCCATATCTGTCCTGTAATGGGGCGACCAGGACTGTACACAACACTCCAAATACCGACTAGCCAAAGCCCTGTGGAGCTACATCGTGACTTCCTGACTCTTACATTCAATGCCCCCAGCAATGAAGGCAAGGATACCATACGATGCTGGAATCTTGCGTAGAACACAAAATGCTGGCACATCTCAACGGTTCAGATGAAACGTTAGGTTGCAATGAATTTAATGATTCAATGCTTCAAGGATACTTTATTGTCACATGTACTGCTGTGCAGTGAAACACTTTGTTTCGCACACCACCAGGTAAAATCACACAGCAGACCTCATCTGGGCAGTGCACCGTGTTTCTAGCACTGACAAAGTTACAAAAATAGCATCAATTGAGAATTAAATATAAGGTAATTGTCCCTGCTATTGATCTCACGTTACCTTGTAGGCTGAATCTATAGTTGTTCAAAAATTATAATAATGTAGTCTTCCACAAGTTCACAGGTTCACAGATTATAGCAGTAGAATTAGGCCACTCGGTGCATCAAGTCTAGTCCGCCATTCAATCACGGCAGATCTGGCCCCATCGCAGAAGCGTCCACGTCGCGGGGCTGGAAACGCGAAGTGTCCTGAGCTAATTCTGCCACCACCATCATCTATTGTACAAGTGATGGCTCCCACTGACTGTCGCCGGAAGCTTGCGCCCTTTTTCAAGACGGACGATGACAGCGATGTAACATTTGAAACATGGACGATGGATACGAAAGAAGAAGATGGCAGATCTATCTTTTCATCTCAGCCCCATTCTCAAGGCTTCTCTCCATAACCCTTGACACCCGGTCTAATCAGGAATTTGTCTATCTCTGCCTTAAAAATATCCACTGACTTGGCCTCCACAGCCCTCTGTGGCAATGAGTTCCACAGATTAACTACCCTCTGACTAAAGAAGTTCCTCCTCCCTTTCTAAAAGAGCGCCCTTCAATTCTGAAGTGGAGATCTTATCGAAACGTATAAGATTATTAAGGGGTTAGACACATTAGAGGCAGAAAACGTGTTCCCAATGTTGGGGGAGTCCAGAACAAGGGGCCACAGTTTAAGAATAAGGGGTAGGCCATTTAGAACTGAGATGAGGAAAAACATTTTCAGTCAGAGAGTTGTGAATCTGTGGAATTCTCTGCCTCAGAAGGCAGTGGAGGCCAATTCTCTGAATACATTCAAGAGAGAGCTAGATAGAGCTCTTAAGGATAGCAGAGTCAGGGGGTATGGGGAGAAGGCAGGAACAGGCTACTGATTGAGAATGATCAGCCATGATCACTTTGAATGGCGGTGCTAGCTCGAAGTGCCTACTCCTGCACTTATTGTCTATTGTCTATTGAACTTTGACCTTCCTGACATAGTGGGGTCAAAGGTGAAATGTCAAAAACTGGAGGTTATCGCTTTAAAGTGGGCAGAGTTCAAAGGGGATGAGTGGGGGCATTTTTGTTTTACACAGAGAATGTGAGAATGGTGGGTGCCTGGAACACTCTGCACCGATGGTGGTCGAGGCAGGTACCACAGTGGTGTTTAAGAGGCTTTTAGATTTGCACATGGATAGTTTAGTTTAGTTTAATTTATTGTCACGTGTACCGAGGCACAGTGAAAAGCGTTTGTTGCGTGCTAACCAGTCAACGGAAAGACAATACATGATTACAATCCAGCCATTTACAGTGTACAGATGCATGATAAAAGGGACGAATGTTTTGGTGCAAAATAAAGTCCTGTAAAGTCAGATTGATGATAGTTTGAGAGTGTTCAGTCAGTCGCTAGATGCAGGAAAAATGGTCCCAATGTTGGGAAGAGTCCAGAACCAGGGGCCACAGTCTTAGAATAAAGGGGAGGCCATTTAAAACTGAGGTGAGAAGGAACTTTTTCACCCAGAGAGTTGTGAATTTGTGGAATTCTCTGCCACAGCGGGCAGTGGAAGCTAAATCACTGGATGGATTTAAGAGAGAGTTAGATAGAGCTCTAGGGATTAGTGGAATCAAGGGATATGGGAAGAAGGCAGGCACGGGTTATTGATTGTGGACGATCAGCCATGATCACAATGAATGGCGGTGCTGGCTCGAAGGGCCGAATGGCCTCCTCCTGCACCTATTTTATATGATTCTATGTTTCTAGATAGTAGCTCAGGATTGCTCTCTATTTGTTGATATACTGGTTCAGTTGCCTGATAACAGCTGGGAAGAAACTGTCCCTAAATCTGGAGTTGTGCGTTTTCTTGCCTGGGGAGAGGGGAGAAGAGGGAGTGGCCGGGGTGAGACTCATCCTTGATTATGCTGCTGGCCCTGCCGAGGCAGCGTGAAGTGTACAGGAGGTCAATGGAAGGGAAGGTTGGTTTTGTGCGATGGTCTGGGCTGCGTCCACAATTGTCTGCCATTTCTTGCGGTCTTGGATGGAACTGTTCCCAGACCAGGCTGTGATGCATCCCGATAAAATGCATGCTGTAGATTCCCTGGATATGCCGAGAATGGAGGGATATGGATCACGTGTAGGCAGGAGAGATGAGTTTGACTTGGTATCATGGATATAGTGGGCCAAAGAGTCTATTTTCTGTGCTGTACTGTTCTATGTTCTATGCATAATGTGTGTTGGGTACATTTATGAATCCATTATCCCAAATCGCCATGGTAACCAATAAATACAAGCCCAGACTGATGTGACATCTGGACCGATGGAACCATGAGCCAAGAGTCAAGAATATTTAATTATTACATTCACAGACATCAGAACATTGAAATTCTTACTTGACCTAATCCATATTATGCAAAACTTCTTTAGTTTTTAGTTTTAGAGATACTGTGTGGGAAACAGGCCCTTTGGCCCACGCCGACCAAAGATCTCCCTGTACATTAGTTCTATCCTACACACCAAGGACAATTTTACAGAGGCCAATTAACCTACAAACCAGCACGCCTTTGGAGCGTGGGAGAAAACCCACGCGGTCACCGGGAGAACGTTCAAACTCCACACAGGCAGCATCTGGTCAGGATCGAACCCAGGCCTCTGGCGCTGTGAGGCAGCAACTCAACCGCCGTGCCACTGTGCCGACGAAGCCAATCAACCTGCAAACCCGCACGTCTTTGGAATGTGGGAGGAAACCAGAGAACCCAGAGGAAACCCACGCAGTCACAGGGAGAACGTGCAAACTGCGCACACAGGCAGCGCCCAAGGTCAGGATCGAACCCGGGTGTCTGGCGCTGTGAGGCAGCGGCTCTACCGCCACGCCACCTCTGTGGACAATCCTCCAAAGCTGAACGCAACATTTTAATATAAATTAATTTACAAATGATCCTATGCCAAATAATCATAAATCCCAACGTGTGGCAATTTTACGTGGTCCAATAATTTCCCAGCGGATGGTTTAAAATATCTGCCCTGTGATTTTCCACTGATCTGTTTGATTAGATGCTCACTTCATGAACTGGTTGCTTCTTGACACATTCCCTCCCGCCCAGTTACCACTTACTGGGTGACATTTTCACACAGCAAAGTCCGTAACTGGAATGAACTGCCAGCAGAAGCTGTGGAAGCAGATACAATTATGACTTTTAAAAGACATTTGGATGGACGTACAGATAGGAAAGATTTAGTGGGTTATGGGCTAAATGCAGAATTAGCCCAAATGCCAACTTGGTTGAAAATCAGACCATAAGACATGCAGTGGAAATAGGCTTATTGGATCCACTGCGCCATTCAATCATGGCTGATCTGTTTTTCCCTCTCAACCCCACTCTCCTGCCTTCACCCCGGACAGGATGTAGAGAGCATCCTGTCCGGCAACATCACAGTCTGGTTTGGGAACAGCTCTGCCCAGGACAGGATGGCCCTGCAGAGAGTAGTGCGTTCGACAGAATGCACCATGGGAACTACACTCTGTAAGATTTGAGAAGTTTTCCCTCATTTGAAAAGCAACGCAATACCAAAGAGCTGCAGTTTGGACATTTTAAACGGGAGACTGGGGCTGATAGCGGAGAAAGGCTGCGGTCAGATTAACAAAGGATGTCACAATCTGTGGGTCCTAAAATGGCCGCAGGACCTCGTGACCAGCCACAAAAAGGTAAAAACCTTACATCCCAGTCTCGAGGTTTTCTGCAAAGCCATGGCCAGAACAAAGGATGGGTATTGGCCATGCAGAAACCTACGAAACCAGGTCGGAGTCCAGACACTGGGGCGCTGACATCAGCATACTCACAATGCCCCAAACCGACCTAAATAGTTCATCTCAGTGAGAGGGCACATAGCCCATAGAAAACTACCTGGTAGGTGATGGGAAACCAGTTAACACCCATCACCTCACAATGAAATCCCAATTTACACCGTCTGGCCATCCCCGGTATCCCGGAACATAAGGCAGATCAGAAGATAAAACCTCATACATATCTTTTGAACAAAAGGATTCCAAGATCTGGCGGGAGATAGGACGGGTCAGAAACAGTATAACTGGCCACTACTTTGGGTGAAAAAGTTAAGACGGACAGGAGGCAAGAAGCGCAGAGAAAACCGGGTTCGAAGTCTGAAGTCAAGAAGAAATACTGGAAGAAGAAGCTGAAGCTAGAAGAAAACCTGCAAGAAACGCAAGCAGGCAAGAAAACGAATGCAGGAGGAAGAAAAGACAGGCAAGAAAAACGGATGCAAGAGAGAGGAACAGGCACGCAACTCGAGGAGAAATACTGCCAAACGAACAGCCAGTAACCCCAGTAATAGCCCCATGGTGAGCATGCATTCCAAATCCTACATATCCTGGACATAGTTTAGTGGAGAGGGGAGGGTGGTTGTGAATAAACGTTGGGTGTGTACTAAAATATGTGTTGGTCAAGGTTGCGATGCGTCGTGCGTTCCCCATCTTACAGTCGTGTATGTGTCTTGCAGAACTGTGTTTAAGAATTCATAAGTAAAAGGTATTCGTGTATATGTCTTATAGAACCGTGTGTGTTTTATGATTCATAGTTATAAGTATTCGTGCGATTCGGTATGTGTTTCATAGACATGTATTATAGAACTGTATAAGTATTCATGGACAATAGTCCCAAGTGCTGAATAAAAGCCTTTTTAATTTAAACCCTGGTTTTAAAATCTGGTCTGGTTGATTTTTTTCTGCACTATAAGAGCTCCTGCATCTAAGCCCAGTGTTTAGAACCGTAAGGGGTGAGTGGGTCGAACCACTCACGGGGAACCAGTGTGCACGGCCTGGTCAAGGGATCAGAGCAAGGCACGGGGACCTTAGGTCGGGCGAAAGCTCGGCGCAGAAACCCCTTACAGATAATGGCGACCACGAAGGGACACTGGCAGCAGGATGATAGTGTACCAGAAAAAGATTTTAAAACTAGGGACATAATGGACGAGCGCATTGCGGACTATGTGTTTAGTAAGGTGAATATCACCAAACAATGGATGTGTGCGTTACTAGATGACAAGCGCCCACTGGATGCAGCGATCCGGTGGACGGCCAGTACAGCCCATAAGAAATCTGTAGAAAAGGCTGTCTGGCTGACCTGCTATAAAAAGCAGGTCCAGCTTTTGGACCGCGTGGTTGTGGCACAGGCAGCCCAGATCAGGGACCTTCAGGAGGAGGTAGAGGAGAAGGCTGCGGGTGGGAACCAGTTGATTGAGGCTCTGGACTCTTTAAACAAGGAGCGCCGGGTCGTAACCAACCGCCACAAGGCCAGGGTAGAGCTGATGGAGTGTCAGATCACTGAGGCTATGCGCAGTAAGGGCAAGCTCAGGGAGCAGTGCGCTTCCCTGAGCCACCAGCTGGAGACCCAGGAAGAGAAACTTAAGGGAGTTAGGGCAGCCTATAAAATGGTTTTGGAGGACAGGTCGGAAGGGGCCGACCACGGGGCCTGCCTGCAGGAGATAGAGGGTCTGCGGGGTGCTTTAAATAAAGCAAGCGGGCTGGTCTGTTTGATGAACCCCCCCGCGGGCCAGTCACTAACGGGTGCGAAGGTCCCGGTTCCGATCCCTAGAAAGACCATGGTGGCTTCAGCCCCCAGACTCCACAATTCCCCTAGCTACGAGGCATCCTGGAAAAGGGGTAGTGTAGGGGAAAGAGAGAGAGAGGAGCTCCCGGTAGAATACTCGGCACCGGCACCCATGTGCCCGGTCCTGGAAACCAGACGGGGACCCCCCACGGAGAATGGGGACACAGGACCCATTCAGAGCGAGATCATGGTGCCCCACAACTCCCAGCATTTAAGAGCTATGATCGGGCATGTAGCAAAATTGTCCGAATCAGGGGACCCCTCACTACATTTCAGGGAGATCGAGCAAACCGCCGCAATCAACGGTTGCGACGAGGGAGAACGGGCAAAATTGTTGCTGTCCTCCCTGGACAGCTCGATCCTCCAATGCCTCTCAGATGAGAGTAAAAGAGGGACCAGGACCTACGATCTCCTGCGGGACGAGGTCCTGGAAGTCTTGGGAGTGGGCGATGAGGGTCCATTTGCCCGATTAGAGAGGACCCTCCAGATGGAGGGAGAACCCCCAAGGGTTTTTGCGGCGCGACTGTGGTCAGTATATCAGAGCAGTTGCCCGCACGTCCCCGCGCGGGATGACCTGGCCGGGAATGGGAGAGCCCAGTGGCTCCGTTGCTTGGTGTCAAACAGCCTGGCAGCCGTCAGGAAGCAGGCGAAAGCCTGGTTTGATCCCACAAATAGCACGGAGGAGGCAGTTTTAGACCATCTCACGGTAGGGTATAGAAACACCCGGAGTACGTCTACCCGACTCGTAACAGGGAAGGTGTACGTAGCGGAGGCTACTGCACTGGCCCAAAAGGAGTGGCGACAGGAGGGTAACCCTACCGCACAGTCAAAGTGTTTTAAGTGCGGTAAGGTGGGGCACTGGCAGAAGGATTGCAGGGCCCACACCAAGGAAGATAGGGTTGGCACCACCCAGCGCACCGAGGTCCCAGTTAAGCCCGAGATCATCGAAACAATGATCGAGGTGATGCAGTCCCTCATGGCCGCCCAGGGGAAGGTGGCAGTCGCTACCGGCTCACCGGGTGCGAGGGGGGCACTGGACATTCCCCAATGACATCAGCCCACGCAGCCTGCCTATCTGTGTCCTCTCCGCTACGATGCGTGGAAGAGGCCGCTTGTGGAGATGGTAGTGGAGAGGCAAAGGGGCAGTTATCTGTTGGACACGGGGGCTTCATGCACCGTGGTCCACACAGAGGAACCCTTTGACTCTCCCCTGTCCACGGGGGTCCCTTTCGCACTGGCGGGGTTCACAGGGAAGGAACAGGCTGGCGCGCGTTCACAGCCAAGGATGAGGCAGGTCACGCAGACAGGCAAGGTTGCCTGCGTGAGGGGGGAGGACATTCTCCAGGAATGGAGGGTCTCCCGTTTTGGGAGGGATTCAGATGAGGAAGAGCCTGATCAGCTCGACCAGGGGCTGGACCCCATTACGGAGGAAGAGGAGTCGGAGGTGGACGACAGTAACGTCCCCGACTCAAGCACCAGGAAGGCGGGGGTAGCGAGCGAAGGCTCACCACCTGTAGATACAGGTAGAGTGAGGCCGGATGCCGCGGGTATACCCAGCACCAAGGGGGCAGAGCTGGATGAGGCGGGGCCAGGGTCGGCAGCTGCGGGGGGTACCCGAGCTGCGGCACGGCAGGAACCGGTCCTCAGCCAGGCTGTCCAGGGGGCAGTGCCTAAGGTGATCCTCCGTAGGTCCAGCAGGAAACCCCAACTTAGGAAGTTTTGGCCAGAGGTCAATCACGCCCCGAGGTACGGGAGCCAAGTAGGGAGGAGGGAGCTTACGTCCCGGAGGGGACCTAGCCCCCGCCAGGCAGCGACAGGCTGCGGAGGATCAAAGGTGGGAGACAGCGTGGTGCAGCCGCAGGAGACGACCCGCTGCAGCCCTGACAGGGATTAGCTGAGCCGCCCTGGGAAGGCGGCGCTGTATTATATTTTAGATAATATAAATAAGGATAGGTATTTTAGATAAGGATAAGCTATTTAAGATATTTTAGGTAATATAGATAAGGATAGGTATTTTAGATAAGGATAAGCTATTTTTGATAAGTTTTGTGGGGATAGTTAGCGTTTAAATAAAGTTGATGCGTCCAGGATGTGTGGGTGTGGGGTGCAGGCTGGGGGTCAAGAGACCAGCCCGCAGAGGCGTTTAACAAAGCCAAGCGCTCCCCAAGAGGCTGGCTATACCATTCTCCTTTATCTGTTTTCTGGAGTGGAAGGAGGCACTCGTATGGTGGATCTTTGCCACGGCGATCGGATGTGGGTGGACCTATCGGGGCCACACCAAGGACATCATCGTCTACGGCTGCTCCGGGGACACGGCTCCCATCACGACCGATGGGACTGGAAGGAGAGAAGCGGAGGAGACCGCAGTTTACTTCCATGAAGGCCGGTGGCCGGGGTGGCTGGGATCGAACTCTTCAGAGTATTCCAGCGCCCCAGGTTTTGCTTATCGGGACGCTTCATTATTGTGCCCGAGAATCAAGATCATCGCCCAAAACATCAGCGCCACCGTTGGCAAAAGGATCTGCCTGGTATGCACGGGGAAGGTCCCCGTGAGCAGGCGGTGGTGGCTGAGGAAAACGAGCAGGACAATGGCCAACTCCACTGTTGAGTGGGAGAGACTTAACAACAACACTCACAGAACTATTTCTGGGACTAAAGAACAGTTGAGTGTGTGTTGGGACAAATGGTGGGAACCGGATGAGGGGATTTATATGTGTATGTGGGGTTCAAGGTATCGTTGCCCCACGGGCAACAGCATATTTTTTTTCAGAGACAGTGGCAGGATGACGGTAAGGGGATGAGGTGGGATGTTAGCTCGCGGGCTTGTGGGGTCCCCCTTTCCCCGATCCCGGTAAACGCCACTGAACTCATCACCAGACCACGCATGACACCTCCCACAGTTCCGCTGGCAGTAGCACAGGAGTGTGAGTGCCCAAAAACCACTAAGGGGCCCGGGAATGGCCTGGTACTGATACTGACTGACCAGGTATTGTACCAGGGGGTGCACTACGCGGTAGCCTCGGTGATTTTAAACCTCACCGAGGTGCGGTTGCCGGAGTGGTGCCCCAGGGAAACTGAAAGACTTACCGGGTATATCAAGGAGAATGGAGAGACCGTT
Organism: Rhinoraja longicauda; assembly: GCF_053455715.1. Classification (NCBI taxonomy): domain Eukaryota; kingdom Metazoa; phylum Chordata; class Chondrichthyes; order Rajiformes; family Arhynchobatidae; genus Rhinoraja; species Rhinoraja longicauda. The sequence continues at coordinate 31,802,877 of NC_135975.1, forward strand.
ACGTGCGGGTGGGCGAGCAGGACCCAGCCGCAAGCTGCTAGGAGGACGTGCCCCCCCTCCTCACCGAGTAGACTGTGTTTTATATTGTCCCCTTTTAAAATTTGTATAAACTAGGTTTTTGTATTCGAATTTGTGAAGGAATGTAAAAAAAAAAAAAATGTATCGTTTTACTGTTGTATTGTTTTCATGTCCTACATTGCAGCTGACACCAGTAGGAGGATGGCGGAGGCATCGGCCTGGGACAAGGTGTAGGTGTATATGTCCGATATGAAAATGTACATGTAATATAGTTTTGCCCGGGACACGGGCAGTAAAGATCAGCCTAAGAGATGGGGACTGTACGTTCGCAATGAAACACTAGTTTAGTTAAAAACCTCAGGGGTCTGGATATGGAGAATCGGGAAAACATTGCTCAACCACATTATTTAATTGATTCGATAAGCTGGGGTTATGCAAATCAACAGGAGGGACTGTAAGATTTGAGAAGTTTTCCCTCATTTGAAAAGCAACGCAATACCAAAGAGCTGCAGTTTGGACATTTTAAACGGGAGACTGGGGCTGATAGCGGAGAAAGGCTGCGGTCAGATTAACAAAGGATGTCACAATCTGTGGGTCCTAAAATGGCCGCAGGACCTCGTGACCAGCCACAAAAAGGTAAAAACCTTACATCCCAGTCTCGAGGTTTTCTGCAAAGCCATGGCCAGAACAAAGGATGGGTATTGGCCATGCAGAAACCTACGAAACCAGGTCGGAGTCCAGACACTGGGGCGCTGACATCAGCATACTCACAATGCCCCAAACCGACCTAAATAGTTCATCTCAGTGAGAGGGCACATAGCCCATAGAAAACTACCTGGTAGGTGATGGGAAACCAGTTAACACCCATCACCTCACAATGAAATCCCAATTTACACCGTCTGGCCATCCCCGGTATCCCGGAACATAAGGCAGATCAGAAGATAAAACCTCATACATATCTTTTGAACAAAAGGATTCCAAGATCTGGCGGGAGATAGGACGGGTCAGAAACAGTATAACTGGCCACTACTTTGGGTGAAAAAGTTAAGACGGACAGGAGGCAAGAAGCGCAGAGAAAACCGGGTTCGAAGTCTGAAGTCAAGAAGAAATACTGGAAGAAGAAGCTGAAGCTAGAAGAAAACCTGCAAGAAACGCAAGCAGGCAAGAAAACGAATGCAGGAGGAAGAAAAGACAGGCAAGAAAAACGGATGCAAGAGAGAGGAACAGGCACGCAACTCGAGGAGAAATACTGCCAAACGAACAGCCAGTAACCCCAGTAATAGCCCCATGGTGAGCATGCATTCCAAATCCTACATATCCTGGACATAGTTTAGTGGAGAGGGGAGGGTGGTTGTGAATAAACGTTGGGTGTGTACTAAAATATGTGTTGGTCAAGGTTGCGATGCGTCGTGCGTTCCCCATCTTACAGTCGTGTATGTGTCTTGCAGAACTGTGTTTAAGAATTCATAAGTAAAAGGTATTCGTGTATATGTCTTATAGAACCGTGTGTGTTTTATGATTCATAGTTATAAGTATTCGTGCGATTCGGTATGTGTTTCATAGACATGTATTATAGAACTGTATAAGTATTCATGGACAATAGTCCCAAGTGCTGAATAAAAGCCTTTTTAATTTAAACCCTGGTTTTAAAATCTGGTCTGGTTGATTTTTTTCTGCACTATAAGAGCTCCTGCATCTAAGCCCAGTGTTTAGAACCGTAAGGGGTGAGTGGGTCGAACCACTCACGGGGAACCAGTGTGCACGGCCTGGTCAAGGGATCAGAGCAAGGCACGGGGACCTTAGGTCGGGCGAAAGCTCGGCGCAGAAACCCCTTACAACTCGCCCCCCCCTGCAGGACCTATACATCAAGAGGTGCAGATCCAGAGCAAGCAAGATCATGAGGGACCCCTGCCACCCCAGTAACGGACTGTTCCAGATGCTACGGTCAGGCAAACGCCTCCGCTGTCACGCTGTGAAAACGGAGAGGATGAGACGGAGTTTCTTCCCACAGGCCATCAGGACTGTTAACTTTTATAACTCCTGGGACTAAATTTTGTCTTCTCTGTATTAACTGTATTAACTTTATTTATATGCTGTAACTGTAATTCTTTTTTGTGCACAATCCGCAGGCATTGCCACTTTCATTTCACTGCACATCGTGTATGTGCATGTGACAAATAAACTTGAGTTTAAAAATACTTAAAAAATACCCAATGCCTTGGCCTCCGTCCGAGGCAATGGAATTCCACAGATTCACCACAGGAAATGGCTGGCATGGACAAGGTGGGTCAAGGGGCCAGTTTCCATGCTGTACAGCTCTATGACTCTACGTGGCAGACTCCTGAACATTTAGTCAGTAACACCACCCAGTCACAAGAGCACTCTCCAATCTACCAGTTCCTTATGACATGTTGCAGTCACAGTATCCCTATTCCTACTCAATCTCTCCTTGTAGGATAACATCGCCATACAACTACTGACCTGGTGAATCTACACACAACTATCTCCAAGCTAAGTGCATCCTTCCTTAGACCAAGTCCAGTCACTGTACTCCGGGTGCAGAAACACCACGGCCCTCTGGCGGCACGATGGCGCAGCGGTAGAGTTGCTGCCCAACAACGCCAGAGACCCGGGATCGATCCTGACTACGGGCACTGTCTGTACGGAGTTTGCACGTTCTCCCTGTGACCAGGTGGGTTTTCTCCGGGTGCTCCGGTTTCCTCCCACATACTTCAAAAACGTGCAGGTTTGCAGGTTAATTGGCTTCAGTAAATTGTCGTAGAATCATAAGAGTCATAGAATCATACATCATGGTTTTCCGGCCCAACTTGCCCACATTGACCAACATGTCCCATCTACACTAGTCCCTCCTGCCTGCTGGAACGTAGGAAAGAACTAAAGCACGGGGTGATTGTTGGACGGGGCGGACTCGGTGTTCCGATGGGCCCGTTTCTACACTGTGTCTCTAAACAAAACTAAACGAAACTGTGCAGGTTCAGCAATATTTCCTCCCTCTTATTAATCCACACGATTTGCAATAAACGGCAGCATAATATTTGCTTTTCCATGACAGTATCTGCGTGTTCATCTTCAGCTTCATGTGTACCAGAACCTCTGTAGCTACCAGGACACCAACAAATACTAGTTACTCGTCATTTTGCAAAATAAAAGTTTTTTTGTCAAAGTATTCCTTCTTCACCTGCCATCTTCATGCCCACTTATTTACCTGTCAATATCCCCCACGGAGAACATCAGCCTCCTCCACACATCACTTTCCCAACTCGTTTTACATCATTAGCAAGATACACTCTGTCCTCTCTCTGTCGCTGATATAGATCGCAAATAAGGTCTGGATAGAGTAGATGTTTGGAGGGATACGGACCGAATGCAGGCAGGCGGGACTGGGCTGTGATGGTCTGGGCTGGCGGGACTGGGCAGGCGGGGCTGGGCGTGATGGTCTGGGCTGCGTCCACAATTGTCTGCAATTTCTTGCGGTCTTGGATGGAGCTGGGACATGTTGGTCGGTGTGGGCAAGTTGGGCCGAAGGGCCTGTTTCCACACTGTATCACTCTATGACTCTATGATTCTACGTGGAGAGGATGTTTCCGCCAGTGGGGGAGTCCAGGCGCAGAGGCCACAGCCTCATAATAAATGGACGTACCTTTAGAATGGAGATGAGGAGGAATTTCTTTAGTCAGAGGGTGGTGAACCTGTGGAATTCATTGCCACAGAAGACTGCGCAGGCCAAGTCAATGGATATTTTAAAGGTGGATATTGACAGATTCTTGATTAGTACGGGTATCAGGGATTATGGGGAGAAAGCAGGAGAATGGGGTCAGGAGGGAGAGATAGATCAGCCAAGATTGAATGGTGGAATAGACTCGATGGGCCGAATGACCTAATTCTGCTCCTATCACTAATGGACATGAAATGTCTCAGGGCATAGTTGTGTTTTGTGTATCTAATACCGTAACCCCTCACAATAAAGGACCTCTACATAGCGGATTTCGGTTATAGAAACATGGAAACATAGAAAGTAGGTGCAGGAGTAGGCCATTCGGCCCTTCGAGCCTGCACCGCCATTCAATATGATCATGGCTGATCATCCAACTCAGTATCCCGTACCTGCCTTCTCTCCATACCCCCTGATCCCTTTAGCCACAAGGGCCACATCTAACTCCCTCTTAAATATAGCCAATGAACTGGCCTCAACTACCCTCTGTGGCAGAGAATTCCACAGATTCACCACTCTCTGTGTGAAAAAAAACTTTCTCATCTCGGTCCTAAAAGACTTCCCTCTTATCCTTAAACTGTGACCCCTTGTTCTGGACTTCCCCAACATCGGGAACAATCTTCCTGCACCTGGCCTCTCGAGGCAGCAACTCTACCGCTGCGCCACCGTGCCGCCTTTAATGAAAATCTATTAGCCAAATCCAAACCCATTGCCCACTTGAGTCAGACCTCTTTGCTTTCGTGCTCTTATCAATCCAGAAAGCGGACGCATATGAAAAGAGCACCATAATTATCAGGATGTAATGTGCCTTCATAATGCACAAGACAGTACGGTGTGGCACGGTGGCGCAGTGGTAGAGCTACTGCCTTACTGCGCTTGCAGTACCGGGGGACCCGGGTTCGATCCCGACCACTGGTGCTGTCAGTGTGGAGTTTGTACGTTCTCCCCGTGACCTGCGTGGGTTTTCTCCGAGATCTTGGGTTTCCTCCCACACTCCAAAGACGTACAGGTTTGTAGGTCAGTTGGCTTGGTATTAGGGTAAATTGTCTCTAGTGTGTGTAGGATAGTGCTAGTGTGCGGGGATCGCTGGCCGGCGTGGACTCTGTGGGCCCGAGGGCCTGTTTCCACGCTCTATCTCTAAACTAAACTGAACGAAGGCCACTCCCATGAAACGCTGCTTCAGTGAATGCACAGCTGGTGACAGGAATCCTGCCCCGTGCAAACTTCAGCATGCTTAAACACAACTTGCTTTTTCCAGGAACGAACGTCTACACAAATGGCTTATCTCGACACAATGCATGAACAAAAATCTCAATGAATCAAATCCATTAACCATGCATTAAATAAGGGTCCTGGGGATACAATTTATTATTGCCCCAGATTCAATATCAGAGTCAGACTAATCAGTAATATTTATTCAGCTGCAAATTAATTTACAATAACCATCAACTGTTCCAGATGAGCAGAATGATACGGCTTGAATAGCTTAATCAGTCTATGAAATCTAAAGTCTTCAAATCCCTAGATGTCTTAACATCTCATGTAAGACACATTTCGACTGGGTACAAAGCACATTATACTTGCTAAGTTCAGGGCAGACAGAAAATACAGATCGCACTTTTTAAAGTATGTTGCAATTGAATGTGATTTTTCTTGAGTGAATGGGTTTAGTTTAGTTTAGAGATACAGTGCGGAAACACCGAGTTCACACCAACCAGCAATCCCCCCTCAAATTAACTATCTCACACACAATGGGGACAATTTACATTTATACCAAGCTAATTAACCTACAAACCTGGGCTAGACACAAAATGCTGGAGTAACTCAGCGGGTCAGGCAGCGTCTCTGGAGAGAAGGAACGGGTGACGCTTCGGGTCGAGACCCTTCTTCGACCTTGACCTCGGCTGCTGTCTCTGTGTGGAGTTTGCAAGTTCCCCGTGACCGCGTGGGTCTCCTCCGGGTGCTTCAGTTTCCTCTCACATCCCAAAGACGTGAGGGTGTGTAGGCCCTCTGTAAATTGCCCCCTCGTGTGTAGGGAGTGGATGAGAAAGTGGGATAACATGGAACTCGTGTGAAGGGGTGATGGCATTGGCATGAACTGGGTGGGCTGAAGGGTGTGGTTCCATGCAATAAACTCTAAACCAAGAGCTGAGGGCATCAGACCCAAGGAGATGGAAGCACTGTACCAGAGGTAAGGTCATAACGAATAGGACTAGAATTAGGCCATTCGGCCCATCAAGTCTACTCCACCTTTCAGTCATGGCTGATCTATTTCTCCCTCCTAACCCCATTCTCCTTCCTTCTCCCCATAACCTCTGACACCCGTATTAATCAAGAATCTATCTATCTCTGCCTTCGAAATATCCACTGACGGCCACCACAGCCTTCCGTGGCAAAGAATTCCACAGATTCACCACCCTTTGACTAAAGAAATGTCTCCTCATCACCTTCCTAAAAGAACGTCCTTTTATTCTGAGGCTGTGCCCTCTGGTCCTAGACACTCCCCCAAGTGCAAACATCCTCTCCACATCCACTCTATCCAAGCCTTTCACTATTCCGTGTGTTTCGATGAGGTCCCCCCTCATTCTTCTAAACTCCAGTGAGTACAGGAGTCCAGTGAGTGAGGTACTCACATTCCCCTCAAGGTAACAGAGCTAGCAGGCAGTGGAGTCACAGCCAAACTACCCTCAAAAGCCCGAGTGTTGCAAGTAACAGCAGTCGAGATAATCGCAAGTCAGAGTATATTGGAGTATCTTTACGAATCTTTGGAGTAGGCAAAGGCAGGAGTGGAATAGCTTTTTACTTTCAAACAATCCCTGCAAAGAGCTCATCACTATGTGTTCAAAGCACATCAGGTAATCCCACAGCCTAACGCGATGTGCAGATACCACTCGATTTCTCTCGGTCTAGGCGGTCATGTTTTATCACAAAATGGCTGCAAATGAGCTGCTATCTTCGAAAAGACTGGAGCCATACGGACTTAAGCGGCTCAGATATGCACATCATTAAAGATAAGAGCTCAAACTTATGATGCTTTAAGCAAGCATGTGGATCCGAGGGCCTGGAAATAGGGATAGAGAGAACCGAGGCAAAAAGGTCTTGCTAAATCTTCACAAGTCGTCTGTAAGGCCGCAATGAGAAAATCCGTTTGTGTTTTCAGCTCCTTAGTTTTGGAAAAGCGCCAAGGTTCTGGTGAAGGTGCAGAAACGAGGCATTAATTACTGCAGGACTCAGAGTCTTTCATCACGAGCAGAAATTGGCTTCGCTTTTCAAAAGAGTGAAGTTAAGAAAGAGATCTGCTAAAAATGTTCAAAACGATAAGAACATTTCATGAAGTAAATAAGGAAAAGAAAGATCCACTACTCGCTAAGACAGAAACTAGTTGGGCCATCCTTAAAGGTCAACAGCTATTGAATGAAGATCACATCAATTCCTCATTCTATTTCGCCACATCTCTTGAACTTCATTCAATACTGTGTTCATTAGTCTGGCTCAGGCTCACAGTCAGTCAGATTGTGCAAAGGCACGGATTACTGATGCGTGTCGGTGACAGGCAGCACAGCGGTGCAGCGGGTAGAGCTGCTGCCTCACAGCGCTGGAGGCCAAGGGTTCAATCCTGACCTCGGGTGCTGTCTGTGTGGAGTTACAATAGACAATAGACAATAGAGTTTGCACGTTCTCCCTCAGTTTCCAGGTTTACGTTTCCTCGAGGTGCTCCCGGTTCCTCCCATGTCCCAAATAACGTGGGGGTCTGCAGGTTACTTGGCCTCTGTAAATTTCCCTTATTGTGCAGGGAGTGGATGAGAAAGTGGGATAACATAGAACTAGTGCGATTGATAGTCGGTGTGGACTTGGTGGTCCAAAGGGCCTGTGTCCATATCTTTCAATCAATTAATTAATTAATCTTCTAAGGGATTAATACATTAAATGCCTCATTTGAGGAAGGATATTCTTGCTATGGAGGGCGTGCAGCGTAGGTTCACTAGGTTAATTCCCGGAATGGCGGGACTGTCGTATGTTGAAAGGCTGGAGCGATTGGGCTTGTATACACTGGAATTTAGAAGGATGAGGTGGGATCTTATTGAAACATATAAGATAATTAGGGGATTGGACACATTAGAGGCAGGAAACATGTTCCCAATGTTGGGGGAGTCCAGAACAAGGGGCCACAGTTTAAGAATAAGGGGTAGGCCATTTAGAACGGAGATGAGGAAGAACTTTTTCAGTCAGAGAGTGGTGAAGGTGTGGAATTCTCTGCCTCAGAAGGCAGTGGAGGCCAGTTCGTTGGATGCTTTCAAGAGAGAGCTGGATAGAGCTCTTAAGGATAGCGGAGTGAGGGGGTATGGGGAGAAGGCAGGAACGGGGTACTGATTGAGAGTGATCAGCCATGATCGCATTGAATGGCGGTGCTGGCTCGAAGGGCTGAATGGCCTACTCCTGCACCTATTGTCTATTGTCTATTGTCTATTGTCTATTACCAGAGACATAAAAGAAACAAATCTGTCAGTCTGAAGAAGGATCTCGACCCGAAACGTCACCTATCCACGTTTTCCAGAGATGCTGCCTGACACGCTGAGTTACTTCAGCACTCTGTGTCCTTAGAGGAAACATGTGATTTTATATTATCATGTATTAAAACAAAACACATTACTGCAAAGATAGACACAAAGAGCTGGAGTAACTCAACGGGTCAGGCAGCATCTCTGGAGAAAATGTATATGTGACGTTTCAGGTGGGGACCCATCTTCAATTTCCTCCAGAGATGCTGCCTGATCTGCTGAGTTACTCCAGCGTTCTGTGCCCATCCTTGGTATAAACCAGTATCAGTGGTTCCTTTTTATTACACTTTACACGAAGGGTGGCGGGTGTGTGGAACAAGCTGCCGGTGGAGGAAGTTGAGGCAGGGCTATCCCAACGTTTACGAAACAGTTCGACAGGTGCATGGATAGGACAGGTTTGGAGGGATGTGGGCCAAAGGCAGGCAGGCGGGACTTGTGCAGATGGGACATGTTGGCCGGTGTGGGCAAGTTGGACCGAAGGGCCTGTTTCCACACCGTATCACTCTGTGAGTCTAGGATACTATTACTGCAATCTGTGTGGTCGCACGATCCAAGCTGCAGCTCGGGAATAAAGAATGGTTTATTTTCCCTTCTGCAATAGATTCACATGACACCAGGAGATAGCGGCTGGCTCAGATCACTTCATCATACCCGGGCTTATTCATCATCAGAGGCCTTGCAGCCTGCCTTGCCGACAGACTCCTAACAACATGTGGCGTTCGGCGGGGCCAGCTGTTCGCTCGGTATTGTGGTCACGCATCCCGCACACTTACTGCATCCCCCGGGCTTGTAGGAGAATCCTGGCGGCAGGAGGAATCCTTGCTGGGCCGCGGCGGCTGCCAGAGCCCTCTGGTCCGGTGGGAAGACGGGGATCATCAGCGGGGGCAACTGACCCTGGACCTGCTGGAGATGAAAGACAAATCAACAGAGGTAGAAAGCATCACTCCCCAAACTTCCAGTAGAACGCGTCACTCCTAATGTAATGGAGCGCAACCGTTGGCAGCAGTCACAACAGCACGCTGTTCCCTGTCCCATGGAGGCTTGATGATACACCAACCGGATTATCCGTGTTGCCGGACCAACAGACGTCACGGACTCTGAGGGGATTCCCAACGGCACCGGAACGTTCCGGTCTGCCTAGGCCGCCGAGCTATGGGAGCGGATCTGCCGGATCCAGCCAGGCCGGGGTTCCAGAGCCCCCAGCCGCAGAGGGGCAAGCTGGACCCGCCAATCGGCCGCGGACGTCCCGGTGAGGCCGAGGCGCCGCATTTACCGAGGGGGATCTCCAGTGCGCGCTCTCATAATTTAGTCCGGATTGAAGGAGGTGCCGGGTGACCGGTTGCTGGGAAATCGGTGGTGGACCGGTGCTAATCTGGTGGTGGGCGGAACCATACAATAGACAATAGACAATAGGTGCAGGAGGAGGCCATTCAGCCCTTCGAGCCAGCACCGCCATTCAATGTGATCATGGCTGATCATTCTCAATCAGTACCCCGTTCCTGCCTTCTCCCCATACCCCCTGACTCCGCTATCCTTAAGAGCTCTATCCAGCTCTCTCTTGAAAGCATTCAGAGAATTGGCCTCCACTGCCTTCTGAGGCAGAGAATTCCACAGATTCACAACTCTCTGACTGAAAAAGTTTTTCCTCATCTCAGTTCTAAATGGCCTACCCCTTATTCTTAAACTGTGGCCCCTGGTTCTGGACTCCCCCAACATTGGGAACATGTTTCCTGCCTCTAACGTGTCCAACCCCTTAATAATCTTATACGTTTCGATAAGATCTCCTCTCATCCTTCTAAATTCCAGTGTATACAAGCTTAGTCGCTCCAGTTTTTCAACATATGACAGTCCCGCCATTCTGGGAATTACACCAACCTTTAGTTGGAACCCAGAGGCAATGAGTTCAGATATGATTGTACAGTCACAGAGTCACAGAGCATGGAAACAAACTCTTCGGCCCACCTGGCCCTTGCCGACCAAGATGTCCCATCAACACTGGTCCCACTTGCCCGCCTTTGGCCCTTATCGCTCTAAACCTTTCTTTTCCTTGCATCTGCCCAAATGTCTTTTAAATTATGTTATTGCACCTGCTTCAACCACCTTCTCTAGCAACTCCTTCCATACACCCACCACCCTCTGTGTGGAAAAGCTGCCCTTCAGGTTCCTACTAAATCTTCCCCCCATCACCTTAAACCTGTGATGGGCGGTAGAGTTACTGCCTTACAGCGAATACAGCGCCGGAGACCCGGGTTCGATCCCGACTACGGGTACTGTCAGTACGGAGTTTATACGTTCCCCCCCGTGACCTGTGTGGATTTTCTCCGAGATCTTTGGTTTCCTCCCACACTCGAAAGACGTACAGGTTTGTAGGTTAATTGACTGGGCAAATGTAAAAATTGTCCCTAGTGGGTGTAGGATAGTGTTAATGTGCGGGGATCGCTGGTCGGTGCGGACCCGGTGGGCCGAAAGGGCCTGTTTCCGTGTCTGAATCTCTTAACTAAACTAAACTAAACTATGACTTGTGGTTCTTGTTTCCCCTACTCTGGGTAAAAGACTGCAGTAGGAAGCGTGGTCACATCTCCCGCACCTGACTGCATTTGCTTATTGAACTAGGCAGTAAAGATCTAGCTGGACAGTTGCATGGATACGGGTTGTTCACCCATATTCTTCAGCATGGAGGGTAAACATAATGAGATTTCTACAAAGGACTCTAACCTCTTCACATCACAAGATAACAATGCAATTGAATCTTGAGAGAGTTTTTCATTTTACGTCTTTCGTAAACTTCGGACAGCAACACAGTGTTCAGCCAACTAACTGACGCTAAAGATGACACCAAAGTGGGTGGTATCGTGATCAGTGAATATGATTATCAAAGTTTACAGCAGGATCTTGATCTGCTGGACTAGTGGGCTGAGGAATGGCAAGTGGAGTTCAATGCAGATAAGTGCGAGGTGTTGCATTATGGGATGGGCATCACATTAAATGGCAGGGGCTTGAGGAATGTTACAGAGCATCGTGATCTTGGAGTGCAGCTACAAAGTTCCCTGAAAGTCACGTCACAGGTAGACAGGGTGGTTAAAAAGGGCTCTTGGTACATTGGCCTTCATCTGTCAGAGAATTGAGTGTAGTAGTCAGGACAGTTATGTTTAGGGGTGCCAACTATCTCACTCCCAAATAAGGTGACGTCACTGCCCTGCACCCCACGTGACCTCACCCAACCAGCGGCCACGTGCATCAATGGCAGCCGCCCGGACTGGGAGGCGGGTTGCTATGCAACCTCCGTTAGGCGGCGCCCAGGCCTCTGGGACTACACTGTCCGGACCTACACTGTAGACACCAAGATTTTAACCAACATCCGCAGTTTTTTTCCTTCTACATTGTCCGGACCTACAGCGTCCGGGCCTACAGAGTCAGGAGGGAGGGAAACCAGATCAGTCTGAAGAAGGGTCTCGACCCGAAACGTCACCCATTCCTTCTCTCCAGAGATGCTGCCTGACCCGCTGAGTTACTCCAGCATTTTGTATCTACCTTCAATTTAAACTAGCATCTGCAGTTTTCTTTCCTACACATCTATTATAAACCCACTGACTCCCACAGCTATTTAGACTACACTTCTTCCCACCCTGCTTCCTGCAAAGACTCTATCCCCTGCTCCCGATTCCTCCGCCTATGCCACATCTGTGCCCAGGATGAGGTGTTCCATACCACGACATCGGAGATGTCCTCATTCTTTAGGGAACGGTGGTTCCCCTCTTCCATCATAGATGAGGCCCTCACTATAGGGTCTCCCCGACATTCCGCAGCTCCGCTCTTGCTCCCCCCCTCCCCGCAGTTGTAAGAGGGACAGAGTCCCCCCCTCCCCCAGTCCTCACCTTCCACCCCATCAGCCATCGCATAAATCTACTCAAATCTATGGTGGTGGACATGGCCCCTTGACCTCCTGACTTGGAGATAAATGGCGCCCCACTGCAATACCAAAGGCAGCTCCAGCATAGCTGGCACGAGAAGCAGATATTGGGAAGCTTTGCCAATATGTCATACAAAAAGTCACTTTGTAAATGATCAGTTACTGCGCAATTATCGCAGAAAAATACTGAAAAGTGTTATGGCATCCAAAGAGAAACAGGCAGCCAAATAGATTTAGAAAAAAATATTGCATCTCGGCTTGTTTTCAATCTTAGATATTTAATAGTATTAACGTCAGGACTTACAGGACTTTGCAGCTTGAAAATGATGGTACGATCTTTTTAATGAATGTGGAGGTGGGGATTGATTAATTTTAGTCTCACCAATTAAGCCCGCCAGTGCTTTTCCATTAGACAGCGTGAACACAAAGATCAGGCAGTTGTCTTCATGCCCACACGCAGAAAGAGACGACTTCTGATCTCGGGTAAGACGCTGCAAAATTCTTCAAAGACGTTTAAGGAAGAAATCAGAAAATGCTGTAAACACTCAGCAGGTCAGGCAGCATCTGTAGAGAGCAGCGACTTTAGAATGAGCTGGAGGAACTCAGCGGGTCAGGCAGCATGCGTGGAGGGTAGGAATAGGCGACTTTTTTGGGTCGGGACCTTTCTTCAGACTGGAAGAGATTTTCCCGACCCCGAAACGTCGCCTGTCTATTCCCTCCACAGATGCCGCCTGCCCTGCTGAGTTCCTCCAGCACTTTGCATTTTGCCCAAGGCTCCAGCATCTGCAGTTCCTCGGTCTGAAGAAGGGTCTTGACCCGAAAGGTCGCCCATTCCTACTACCCAGCGATGCTGCCTGTCCGGCTGAGTTACTGCAGCATTCTGTGTCTATCTTCGGTGTATACCAGCATCTGCAGTTCCTTTGTCTCTAAAGCAATATTCATGGGGAGAACGCTCCCCCCATGAATATTTTCACCACCGTTTGGTTTTATTCCTTCCAATCGATCCTGGCAAACAATGTTTTTAACCCCCCTGTGCATCTTATGTAAGAGTTTTGGAATTCCTGCATTGGCGATTTTCAGATGCACGATGACAAATTGATGAGCATGTGTGATGGGGCAGAGTGGTGGTGTTGCTGCCTTACAGCGCCAGAGACCCAGGTTCCATCCTGACCATGGGTAGGGTTACCAACTGTCCCGTATTAGCCGGGACATCCCGAATTTATGGGACCGTCCTTGTCCCATATTAGGCCAGGGGGGCGCTGTAGGCCCGGACACTGTAGGCCCGGACACTGTAGGCCCGGACACTGTAGGCCCCGACACTGTAGGTCCGGACACTGTAGGTCCGGACACTGTAGGCCCGGACAATGTAGGCCCGGACACTGTAGGCCCCGACACTGTAGGCCCCAACGCAGAAGGTCCCGACAGTTTGGGTCCCGACATTCTAGGTTTCAGACATTTTAACTCCAGACAGTGTAAGCCCGGAGGCCCCGGTGCCGCCAAACGGAAGGAACATAGCAATCCGCCTCCCGGCCTGGGCATCCGCCATTGGTGGATCGGGAGCACGTGTCCGCTGGCTGGGTGAGATCACGTGGGGCGCGGGGCGGTGACATCACCTTGTCCCGTATTTGGGAGTGAGATAGTTGGCATCCCTAACCACCTCTGTACCTGCGTGGGTTTTCTCCAGGTGTCCCAGGTTCCTCCCACACTCCAAAGATGTACAGGTTTGTAGGCTAATTGGATTCAGTAAAATTGTAAATTGTCCTCGGTGTGTGTTGGATAGTGTTAGTGTGGGGGATTGCTGATCGGTGCTGACTCGGTGGGCCGAAGGGCCTGTTTCCACGCTGTATCTCTACATTAAACTAAACTAAACACTTGTGTCATACCAGGTGGGCACTCTTTAAGTGTTGGACTTCCAAAGCAAGTGGAATTGGCCATTCCTTCCATTGACGTCAGTTACATAGAACAGTACAACACAGGAACAGAACCCTAGCCCACAATGTCCATGCCAAACAAGATGCCTGGCTAAACTAATCTCCTCTGCCTGCACGTGATCCATATCCCTCCACTCCCTGCATATCCACATGCGCTTCTAACAGCCTCTAAACCAAAGATACTAGAGGAGCAAGATAGACCACTCGACCCTAAAAACCGTAGTACGTCACGGCGCCATTTTAGTAGGCAGAAACTTGCAGAAACATTTAAAAAGAAAAATAACAAAAACCTGTGAATTGATAGATGAGATATATTTTGCATTTTAATGGTATCATCACAAATACTATTCCTCCAAAACACTGATTACACTGCGAGAGGCAGAGCGAACGGCGGGTTTTCCTTACTAAAATGGCGGCCGTTACGCTCCTTTGCGTACTACACTTCAGTACGGGCGATTTTGACGGAGTGGTTCATCTTGCCCCTCTAGTATCTTTGCTCTGAACCCCCCCTATCGTATCTGCCGCCGCCGCCACCACCAGCAGTGTTTGGAGAAGGCTTCCGATCGGGACTATTCTTTTTGTCCAGAGATCCCGCCTGACCCGCTGAGTTACTCCAGCACTTTGCTTCTTTGTTCGATACATACCAGCATCTGCAGTTCCATCCTACACATACTACCACGACCACCCCTGGCATCGCGTACCAGGCAACCGGCACTCTCTGTGTGAAAGACTTCCCCAGCACATCTCCTTTCAACTTTCCCCCTCTCATCCTAAAGCTTTGCCCTCTCCACACTGACATTTCCAAAGGGTTTGACTGTCACACTGGCAGTTACACTGAAATGTGAAATCCATCTCTCATCCCAAAGTACCTTTGTTAAATCAGTTGCACTTTGGCCATTTACCATTTTCCCCTGGTAATTTTTATAGGAAGCTTACTGTGATAGAGGTTCATTTCACAAAAGTAATGGGATGGTTTCTGCTAAAGTTATGGCAAACGCACTGGACAATGATGTTCGGCTGGCTTAGTGCCCTGGCTGGTAGAGCTGCTGCCTCACAGCGCCAGAGACCAGGGTTCAATAGACAATAGACAATAGACAATAGACAATAGGTGCAGGAGGAGGTCATTCGGCCCTTCGAGCCAGCACCGCCATTCAATGTGATCATGGCTGATCATTCTCAATCAGTACCCCGTTCCTGCCTTCTCTCCATACCCCCTGTTCGATCCTGACCCCGGGTGCTGTCTGTGGGTGGAGTGTGCCCCTGTGACCGCCTGGGTTTTCCCTCCGACTGCTCCGGCTTCCTCCCACATCCCAAGGGCGTGCGGGTTTGTAGGTGTATCGGCCCTCTGCGCACTGCCCCGGGTGTGCAGGGAGACGATGGGGAAGTGGGATAACGTGGAACTAGCGTGAGCGGGTGATGGGTGGCCGGCGTGGACTCGGTGGGCCGAAGGGCCCGCTTCCATGCTGTGTCTCTCTAAAACTCTAAACCCCTGTACGGAAAACCATTCTCTATGACTGAATGGGACGGAGTAGCCTGATGGGCCGAACGGCCTAATTCTGCTCCGATCACTTATGGACATCTGGTCTGCCAGAGATTCCAGGAAAGCTCCCTTTGGCTTCCAACGTTGCCGAGTCCTCCTTCAATAAACTCCTGCCGCCTTTTGTGAATCCTTGCTCAATAATTCAACTGATTATTCGCCGGCCTTGTCTCTCCCTTTTCTTGATTGAAACCGGTTGGTTTCTTTTTCTTTCACACACCGTCACTTCTCAATAACGATAAAATGAAATTGCAGTTGAACGCACATTTTTTAAAGGCTCATAAAGTATGCCTTCAGCATTATCACAGCAAACAAACCTCCTATTCAGGAACAATATCCCTGTTGTATAATGTCCCCTCATCCATCTTCCCTCTCTTAAAATAAATATTTATGGAGCGGGGAATGTTTAGAATGCAAATGACACATTGGTGTGGGTGAACGGAAGACAATTATCCTTACGTTGAGATGTTATGTTACTGAGTATGTGTAGGTGGAGCCTTGTATCTTGCTCGGTGATACCTGACCCCAGCAGCTTGTTCAAAGCTAAATGAGAACATTTTTTTAATTCCCCCACAGCCATCCTAAAGCAAGACCTGAATGAGCTTAGTTTAGTTTAGAGATTCAGCGCGGAAACAGGCCCTTCGGCCCACCGAGTCTGCACCGACCAGCGATCCCCGCACATTAACACTATCCTAGTCACGCTAGGGACAATTTACACTTCAAGCCAATTGACCTACAAACCTGCACACCTTTGGAGTGTGGGAGGAAACCAAAGATCTCGGAGAAACAACACGCGGTTGGGGGGAGAACGTACAAACTCCGTGCAGACAGCACCTGTAGTCAGGATCGAACCCGGGTCTCCAGCGCTGCAAGCGCTGTAAGGCAGCAACTCTACCGCTGCGCCACCGTGCCGCCCTGCTCTTTAAGGTTTATTGAAGAGTTTGGCTGAGACTTTGTTTCCATCTTCTTTTCCGCCCTAAAACCTTAAAATACATGTCACTAACAGGGAAGTCAGAACAACATTAGATAGATGCTCTAGGGGCTAGTGGAATCAAGGGATATGGGGAGAAGGCAGGCACGGGTTGTTGATTGGGGACGATCAGCCATGTTCACAATGAATGGCGGTGCTGGCTCGAAGGGCTGAATGGCCTCCTCCTGCACCTGCGTTTCTATGTTTATGTTTCTAACAAGGTGGTGCAGCGGTAGAGTTGCTGCCTCACAGCGCCAGAGACCCGGGTTCGATCCTGACTACGGATGCTGTCTGTGCGGAGTTTGTACGTTCGCCCCGTGACCTGCGTGGGTTTTCTCCGGGTGCTCCGGTTTCCTCCCACACTCCTAAGCCCTGCAGGTTCGTTGATTAATTGGGTTCGGGACAAATTATAAATTGCCCCTAGTGTATATGATAGTGCTAATGAACGGGGTGATCGCTGGTCGATGTGGACTCGGTGGGTCAAATGCGCGGTCTCAGTGGGCTAAAGCGTCTGTTTCCACGCTGTATCTCTCTAATGCTTTAAGTCTAAAGTTGAACGTTTTTATCCAGAGGACTGTTCACGGAGTTTGCAACAAATGGAAGCTAATCGTACAGAAGCATTTAAAGACAAGGGAGAAAGAAATAGAAGGTAGAACATAGAACACTAAAGCACAGAAAGAGGCCCTTCGGCCCATGATGTCTGTGCCAAACATGATGCCGTTAATCTCATCTCTGCCTGCATGTGAGCCTCCATTGCCTGCATATCCGTGTGCCTATCTAAAAGTCTCTTAAACACCGCAATCACATCTACATCCACCATCACCCCTGCCTGCAACGTTCCAGGCACCCACCACCCTCTGTGTAAAAAACTCACCCCGCACATCTGTGTACTAAAACTCTCGTTTGTTTGTTTGTTTGTTCCTGAACTACAGCCAAAACGGTACACGATAGCGCGACAATTTTAGGCCCACCTTACTCACCGTCGTCCCTTTGGTGCTAACGGAAGAAGTTTCATTGAAATCGGTGTAATATTTTTAAAGTTATTCAGATTTTAAAGTTTAAATCTATCTCCAAGGGAGGGAGTGGGGAAGGAGGGAGGGAGGGGGATGGAGGGGGAGGAGGGAGGATAAGGGGGGGTTGAGGGGGATGGAGTGGGGGGGCAAGGGGGGGAGGGGAAGGGGAGGGGGTGGAGGGAGGGAGGGAGGTTGGGAGGGGGAGGGGAGGAGGGAGGGGTAGGGGAGGAGGGAGGGGTGGGGAGGAGGGAGGGGGAGGCGGGGAAGGGCTGAGGGAGGGGAGGGGAGGGGAGGAGGGAGGGGGGAAGGGAGGGGGAGGGGAGGAGGGGCAGGGGGAGGGGGGAGAGGGGGAGAGGGGATGGGGAGGGGGAGGGGGAGAGGAGAGGGTGCTGCATCATTGCAGGAGAGGTTTGGGCCCAACGAGTCCACTTGGTCTAGTCTCTTTTAAACTTTGCCCATCTCACCTTGAAGCTATGTCCTCTTGCATTTGCCATTTGTACCTGGGATAAAACGTTCTGACTGTCTACCCTGACTGTCTATGCCTCCCATAATTCTACACACTTCTATCATGCCTCCCCTCTAGCCTCTGGCGTTTCAAAGAATATGATCCAAGTTTGCCCAACTAAGCAAAGAGTTGCGCTCTTAAGATCATGCGAGGATTAAGCGGAAAACATTTCAGTTTGGTTTGGGAACAGCTCTACCCAAGATCACAGGAAATTGCTGAAGGTTGTGGGTGTTGCCCAGTCCATCACACTGAACAGACTCCCCACCATTGACTCCAATCTACACTTCACAATACACCTTGGAAAAGCAGCCCACATAATCAAAGACAAGTTCCACCCCGGTCATTCCTTCTTCTCCCTGCTCCCGAACGGCTGAAGGTACAGAACCAGACTCAGGAACAGCTTCTACCCCTCTGTTATCAGGCTTCTGAACGGCCCTTCCATAAGCTAGGGTACTGTCCGATTCACCTCTACCACATTGCGGACATTGGACTTTGTCTCTGGAACTGATGCGCTACAACGCTGAGAACTATATTCTGCACTCTGCATCCTTGCCTTTGATCAACCTATTGTATATGCATTTGCCTTGATTGTATTTATGTATAGTGTGTCTGGTCTGTTCGGATAGCGTACAAATCAAAGCTTTACACTGTTAGTACCCGTGACAATAACAAAGGCTAAACTGTGTCTAAACTGAATACTCATGGGGAGAGTGAAAATCACTAAGGGGCCGATGTGTCAAAATGAATACTGTAAAATTCTACGTGATCGACTGAAGGTTTTGCTCCCCTATCGCATGAATGGAGGAGGTAGGGTGACGCCACCATAAAACCGCGGCCTCACAGCGCTAGGGAGCACGGTCCCATCCTGACCTCGGGTTCTCTGTCTGTCTGTGTGTGGAGTTTGCACATTCTCCCTGTGACTGCGTGGGTTTCCTCCGGGTGCTCTGGTTTCCTCCCACATCCCAAAGACGTGTGGGTTCATTGGCCCTCTGTACATTGCCCCTAGTGTGCAGGGAGTGGATGAGAAAGTGGGATAACGTGGAACTAGTGTGAACGGGTGAGCGAGGGTTGGCGTGGACTCGGTGGGCTGATGGGCCTGTTTCCATAAGGCCATTCATGGGAGGAGCAGAATTGGTCCATTTGGCCCATCAAGTCTACCCCGCCATTCCACCGTGGCTGGTCTACCTCTCCCTCCTGACCCCATTCTCCTGCCTTCTCCCCATAACCCCTGACGGCGTGCAGCGTAGGTTTACTAGGTTAATTCCCGGAATGGCGGGACTATCATATGTTGAAAGACTGGAGTGACTAGGCTTGTATACACTGGAATTTATAAGGATGAGAGGAGATCTTATCGAAACGTATAAGATTATTAAGGGGTTGGACACGTTAGAGGCAGCAAACATGTTCCCAATGTTGGGGGAGTCCAGAACAAGGGACCACAGTTTAAGAATAAGGGGTAGGCCATTTAGAACTGAGATGAGGAAAAACCTCTTCAGTCAGAGAGTTGTGAATCTGTGGAATTCTCTGCCTCAGAAGGCAGTGGGGGCCAATTCTCTGAATGCATTCAAGAGAGAGCTGGATAGAGCTCTTAAGGATAGTGGAGTCAGGGGGTATGGGGAGAAGGCAGGAATGGGGTACTGATTGAGAATGATCAGCCATGATCACATTGAATGGCGGTGCTGGCTCGAAGGGCCGAATGGCCTCCTCCTGCACCTATTGTCTATTGTCTATTTTCTATTGACACCCATACTAATCAGGAATCTATCTACCTCTGCCTTAAAAAATACCCGCTGACTTAAAAGGTGAGATAACATTGAACTTGGGCGAACGGGTGATTGACGGTCAGCATGGACCCGGTGGGCCGAAGGGCCTGCTTCCACCCGGTTATGTCAAAACTAAACACTCCAGCGAAGGCAGATTAAGTTATCAGACACAGGGCCCCGCAATAAAAATGTTCTTCCTGCCCTTCCACTTTCCGTCACTTCCCAAACAAAGCCCAACTGTGTTGTCTCCCAGGCCGCAGCGCGCAGACTATATTTGGATTACCCACCGTCTCAAATAAACTAAAACAAACAGCTGTGCGGAATATTTTACACAGACTAAATCGGCAGGAAGCCCCAAAACTTCTAAAGGTTCTGGAGATAAAAGTGACTTTGCCAAGCGAGCTCGAATCAGAGTAACGGATTGAGAACAGAGTGGCAGATGGTCTTACCAGGAACTACAGTGCCAAGCAAAAAAAAAAAAAGGAAAAGAAAAAAAAAAGTGATGTTATTGAAAATGACTAGAAAGTTCTCAGATGCATTCAGCGTTCCCAACCCTTTTGCGAGAGCTAGTCTGCCTTCGGGGCTAATAAAGCATGGAGAAAAAAAAAAACATAACCTGTGAATACTGCGATTACAATATGGCACAAGTTAGCACTTGAACCTAACTGCATTCTCAGCAGGGAGTAAGTAGAACATCTCAGGGAGAGGCATTCGCGAACAGACCCACCAGGAGAGATCGCGTTTCGACAAGACGAGTTGTCGGAGGATACAACCCAAGGTCGTTTGACTTTAGCTGATAAAACGTGCGGGTTTAGGAACGGGGGGGCTTCGCAGGGAACTTTGCTCAGGTACCCTGGCAGCTTGGAGAGGCAGCTTTGCCGTGGGTGGGTGTGGATTCAGTTTGCCGTGTCTCTTGATTAAGCCCCCCCCCCCCCCCACCCTCCCCGATCAAAAGATGTGCCTGGGCTGCACCAGTGACAAGGAGGAAAATCGGCCTCCAGATTGATGGCGTGGAAACAGGCCCTTCGACCCGCCGAGCCCGTGCCAGCCAGCGATCCCCGCACACTAGCGCTATCCCACACACACACACACACTGGGGACAGTTTACAATGATACCAAGCCAATTAGCCTGCAAACCAGTATGCCTCTAGGGGAAACTGGAGCACCCAGAAAAAAACCCGCGCGGCCACAGGAAGAACATGCAAACTCCGCACAGACAGCACCCGTGGTCAGGATCAAACCCAGGTGCCTTGCGATGTAAGGCAGCAACTCTACTGATGCGCCACCGTGCCACCCTTTGATTGAACTGTACTGTACGGCATGGAAATAAGCCCTTCGGCCCACCGAGTCCACGCCGAACATCGATCACCTATAAACACTATAGACAATAGACAACAGCCAATAGGTGCAGGAGTAGGCCATTCGACCCTTCGAGCCAGCACCGCCATTCAATGTGATCATGGCTGATCATTCTCAATCAGTACCCCATTCCTGCCTTCTCCCCATACCCCCTGACTCCACTATCCTTAAGAGCTCTATCTGGCTCTCTCTTGAAAGCATCCACAGACTTGGCCTCCACTGCCTTCTGAGGCAGAGAATTCCACAGATTCACAACTCTCTGAGTGAAAACTTTTTTCCTCATCTCCGTTCTAAATGGCCTACCCCTTATTCTTAAACTGTGGCCCCTGGTTCTGGACTCCCCCAACATTGGGAACATGTTTCCTGCCTCTAACATGTCCAACCCCTTAATAATCCTGTATGTTTCGATAAGATCCCCTCTCATCCTTCCAAATTCCAGTGTATACAAGCACTAGTTCTATGTTATCCCGCTCTCCCATCCACTCCCTGCACACTAGCGCAGCGGTAGAGTTGCTGCTTTACAGCGAATGCAGCGCCGGAGACTCAGGTTCGATCCTGACTACGGGTGCTGCACTGTAAGGAGTTTGTACGTTCTCCCCGTGACCTGCGTGGGTTTTCTCCGAGATCTTCGGTTTCCTCCCACACTCCAAAGACGTACAGGTATGTAGGTTAATTGGCTGGGTAAATGTAAAAAAATTGTCCCTAGTGGGTGTAGGATAGTGTTAATGTACGGGGATCACTGGGCGGCATGGACTTGGAGGGCCGAAAAGGCCTGTTTCCGGCTGTAGATATATGATATATGATATGATAGAGGGCGGGATCGAACCCCGGGTCTCTGGCGCTCGAGCTGTGAGGCAGCGGCTCTACCCGCTGCACCACTGTGCTGCTCCCCAAATGTGGTAGATTCAGGTCAGTGTCAGTCACCCTCCATTGCCCCTCCATGTGCTCTTGCTAGTGCATCCATGAGATGCAAGAACAAGCACTGACGTGAAAACCATGAGCTCCACCCCTTCAAGAACAGCATGGACAATCCCAACAACCACCAGCCAGGCTCTTGAACACTACACGACACCAACTTAACTGCGAACTGCGAACTGTCTTGGTTGCATCTGGGACTTTGGGTTTTTGGGATATTATGTGATAAGATTTTTTTTTGTTTTTTGTTCTGTTCATATTGTACTGTTCACAGTCATAAATTCATAAGATTTAGGAGCAGAATTGGGCCATTCGGCCCATCAAGTCTACTCCACCATTCAATCATGGCTGATCTGTCTTTCCCTCTCAACCCCATTCTCCTGCCTTCTCCCCATAACCCCTGACACCCGTACTGATCAAGAATCTGTCAATCTCCGCTTTAAAAATATCCGCTGCTGTCTGCGGCAACGAATTCCACAGATTCGCCACCCTCTGACTAAAGAAATTCCTCTTCATCTCCGTTCTAAAGGTACGTCCTTTTATTCTGCGGCTATGACCTCTGGTCCTGGACTCTCCCACTCGCGGAGACATCCATTCAATCCAGGCCTTTCACTATTGGGTAAGTTTCAATGAGGTCCCCCCCATCATCCTTCTAAACTCCAGTGAGTACAGGCCCAGTGCCGACAAACTCTCATCGTATGTTAACCCACTCGTTCCTTGGATCACTCTCGTAAACCTGTTCTGGACCCTCTCCAGTGCCGGCACATCCTTCCTCAGATATGGGGCCCAAAACCCGACGTTCAAGTGGTCACAATCCTCCAAATGCAGCCTGACCAGTGCTTTATGAAGCCTCACTCAGCATTACATCCCTGTTTCTACATTGTAGTATGCTCTCGAAATAAATGTCGACATTGCATTTGTGCTCACTGTGTTTCCCAGCCAGTTATGCTGCTGCAAGGAAGACTTTCATTGTTCTGTTGTCGGCAGGTATGCCAAACACTCTTGAATTTTGACTTGACTACCCCACCCTTAACACGAGATGTGAACTGCATTCTCATATCGTGTTTACACATGTCTCACTTGGTCTCTCCCAAGGCAGACTGAACTAACAATGGATGAGGCACAGCCTAGTTGTTGCAAAGCTACATTCAACCAGCCCCACACCACCACCATTGGTCTCGGTCTCTACTTTATCACCCCCCCCCCCCCCCCCCCACCCCTTCTCCTTCTCTGCAACTTCAAACTGACTGAGAGTTTGGAGTTTAGAGATACAGGGTGGAAATAGGCCCTTCGGTCCACCGGGTCCATGCTGACCAGCGATCGTCCATTCACACTGGTTCTATATTATCCCACTTTCCCATCCACTCTCTCTCTACATACGCTCCAAAGATGTACGGGTTTGAAGGTTAATTTGCTTCGGTAAAATTATCCCTAGTGTGCAAGGCTCATGCATGGCGATCGCAGGTCGGTGTGAACTCGGTGGGCCAGAGGGCCTGTTTCCCAGCTGTACCTCGAAGCTAAACGGTGCTGTGCAGATCTATGTTCCATTACATTGTGGGCCGGAGAGCCTGTTCCTGTGCTGGACTGGCTGCCTCGCCAACAGTCGGTCTTTGTCTTTTACATTCTTTGTGTTTTTAGTTTGTTGTAAAATGTATGTTTTAGCTTATCTTTAGGTTTTGTATTTGTGGGATCACAGTGGGGAATCACAGTGGGGGAGCCGTTGTGGTGGATGTTTATGTCAAATTTTTATGTAGTTGTGCGTCTTGTTGCTTTTTTGGTATGACTGTATGGCAATCCAAATTCCTTGTATGTTGCAAAACATACTTGGCTAATAAATCACGATTATGATTATGATTATGATGTTCTATGAAACCAAGTCAAGTACTCAACACCATTTTCAATTGAATGGGCCTAACTAAGAAGCTGGTGGTTTTATGAACTTTTAGTTAAGAAAAACGAATCTGCTTTCATCAGTGCCTGGGGTGTGCTGCCAGGGGTGGGGTGGTGGAGTTAAGGTTGCCAACTGTCCCGTATTAGCGGGGACATCCCGTATATTGGGCTAAATTGCTTTGTCCCATACGGAATCGCCCTTGTCCTGTATTAGGCCCAGGGGGCGCTGTAGGCCCGGACACTGTAGGCCCGGACACTGTAGGCCCGGACACTGTAGGCCCGGACACTGTAGGCCCGGACACTGTAGGCGCGGACAGTGTAGGCCCGGGGGACACTGTAGGCTGGACAGTGTAGGCCCTGAGGACCGGGCGCCGCCTGACAGAGGTTGCATAGCAACCCACCTCCCGGCCCAGGCAGCCGCCATTGGTGGAGCAGGAGCACGTGGCCGCTGGCTGGGTGAGGTCACATGGGGCGTGGGGCGGTGACTTCACCTTTTGTCCCTTATTTGGGAGTGAGAAAGTTGGCACCCCTAGGTGGAGTAGATGCGATAGTGGTGTTTAAGAGTCTTTTAGATGGGCACACGGATATGCAGGGAATGGAGGGATGTGGATCATGTGTGGGCAGAAGACGTTAGTGTAACCTGGTATCGTGTTTGCGCCGTAGTGTCGAGAGTGTAAGTCAGTGTGTGGGAGTGTGAGTGAGATATGGGAGTGAAAGAAAAATAAAGTGACACTGAGAATGGGGAAGAGAGAGCGAGGGGATGAGTGAGTTGTTCAGTTTAGTTTTAGTTTAGAGACACAGCATGGAAACAGGCCCTTCGGCCCATTGAGTCCGTGCCGACCAGCGATCAACCCGTACACTAGCACTAGTATGCTAACCAGTCAGCGGAAAGACCATACACGATTACAATCGAGCCGTCCACAGTGTACAGATACACGATAAAGGGAATAACGTTTAGTGCAAGATAAAGCCCAGGTAGTCCAAGGGTCTCCAATGTTTAGTTTAGTTTAGTTTAGAGATACAGCGTGGAAACAGGCCCTTCAGCCCACCGAGCCCGTGCCGACCAGCAATCACCCCGTACACCAGCACAGTCCGACAGACTAGGTCCAATTACCATTTTACCAATCCAATTAACCTACAAACCTGTACATCTTTGGAGTGGAGTAAGGAGTGCCAGTGTGAGTGAGACTCAATGTGTGAGCTTGCGAGAGTGAGAGTGAGTGAGTGAGTGAGTGTGTCAGTGGCAGTGTGATCGAGAGTATGTGCGTGTGTCGGTGAGAGTGTGAGTGAGACAGAGACAGGTACAAAGAGGCTTTATAAGGATGGGGAAGGCCACTACATTGTTCATTGACCTAGGCAAGTGAAGGAACAGGGTAGAGCAGAGACAGCCATGGATGCAAGGAGACCAAACTGTAGGGTTGTGGAGAGGTGCATGGGGAAAGATGTTGTAGAAATACGGAGATGTGGACAGAATTTACACACAAAGATGAGAACTTGGTCAGCAGGGGAGAGTTGGGCCGAAGGGCCTCTTTCCACTCTGTATGACTCCATGACTCTAACTTCAAAATGGAGGCATAGCTATTACAGAACAGTCAGCAACACATGGGGTGTCGGAAGGAACTGCAGATGCTGGTTTAAACCGAAGATAGGCACAAAATGCTGGAGTAACTCAGTGGGACGGGCAGCATCTCTGGAGAGAAGGAATAGATGACGTTTCAGGTCGGAGTCTGAAGAAGGGTCTCGGCCCGAAACGCCACCTAGTCCTTTTCTCCAGAGATGCTGCCCGTCCCGCTGAGTTAGCACAGTTCTGTGTGTCTATCTTTAGCAACACAGGAGTAATGGGTGAACTGTGACTGGTGTAGGCAGAGATACAAGAGAGAGTTCCACGTGAGCTTACATTTCTGACGGGAAACTGGGCCAATGAAGGTTGCAGCCCACACAAGCAGGCAACAATATTTAAAATTACTCCACTTTGTTCTGTTTACCACAAAGAAAAATCCTGACGTCCATAAACTTGTCAAAAGGAGGCAAGCTGAAGTACTTCCTGACGGGGCACGTCATTAACTGATGTAAACACTGGTTAATGGTCCATATTATGAATGAGGTGCTGGGAGGCAGGAGTTTAGACTTCAGACTTTAGAGATACGGCGTGGAAACAGGCCCTTCAGCCCGTCGAATCCGCTCCGACCAGCGATCGCCATACACTAGCACTATCCTACACACTAGCGACAATTTACAAATCTTACAGAAACCAATTAACTTACAAACCCGCATGTCGTTGGTGTGTGGGGAGGAAACCGGAGCACCCGGAGAAAACCCAAGTGGTCACAGGGAAAACGTACGAATTCTGTACAGACTAGTCAGGATTGAATCCGTGTCTCTGGCGACGCGAGGCAGCAATTCTACCGCTGCGCCACTGATCCACCCAGTTATTGCTGCCCGACCCGCTGAGTTCCTCCAGCAGTCTGTGCCTTGCTCAAGATTCCAGCATCTGCAGTTCCCTGCGTCTCCAACTATTGATGTAACCTGAAGGAACTGCAGATGCTGGAATCTTGAGGGGTAAAAAAAACACAAAGTGTTGGAGGAGCTCAGTGGATCAAGGAGAGTCTGTAGAATAAAACGGACAAATGACGTTTTAGGTCTGATTGATGAAGGGTCTCGACCCAAAACATCTTTTGTCCGTTCCCTCCACAGATACTGCCTGACCTGCCCAGTTCCTCCAGTAGTTTAATCATTCATCTGATTTTTAAAATGAATATTGCAATACTACAACTAATATCCAAAGATTTGGTTCAGAGACGGGGAAAGGTCGACTATTAAAAGACACAAAGTGCTGGAGTAACTCCAGCAAATCCATGCTAACCATTCATCACCCATATGCATTCGATCCTAGACACAAGGAACCGCAGATGCGAGCTTTCAAAAAAAGACACAAAGTGCTGGAGTATCTCAGCGGGTCAGGCAGCATCTCTGAAAGACATGGATAGCGATGTTTTGCGGCCTGGACTCTTACCCATGTTCTGCAGAGATGCTGCCTGACCCGCTGAGTTCCTCCAGCACTATGTGTCTTTTTCTGTAAGCCAGCATCCGCAGTTCCACGTGTCTAAAGGTTGGTAGTTGCTCCGGCAATGGCTATCTGCTAATGAAACTGGACGGGAATGTCGGAAGGCATTTGTTGAGTAAGCAGAGTGCAAGTGTCGACATCCGAGCACATTAACCTTTAGACCCGAGTAAGTCTCAAAGTCCACTCCAATCTTTCATCTCAATGCCTGAGGGTGAACATAGATCCTCCAATCCAAACGACACAGTCCCCAACATCACAGTGATTGCAGCACCTGAGCTTGTATCGATTTCAATGTGTAATTTAATATTAAGTGATTATTCCTTTCCCTATCTCTGCTGTAGAAAAACTCCACACAGTGGAACTACAACGTGTTAACCCCTGCAATGCCGGAACGCTGGCTTCAAGCAGTGAAGAGAAGGTTTGAGTCTCACTACAAGGGGCGGCACGGTGGCGCAGTGGTAGAGTTGCTGCCTCACAGCGCCAGAGGCCCGGGTTCGATCCTGACTATGGTTGCTGTCTGTACGGAGTTTGCACGTTCTCCCCGGGACCATGTGGGTTTTCTCAGGGAAGCCCTGGTTTCCTCCCACACACCAAAGACGTGCAGGTTTGTAGGTTAATTGGCTTTGGTAAAGATAGTAAATAGTCACTAGTGTGTGTAGGATAGTGTTAATATGTGGGGATCGCTGGTCAACATAGACTCGGTGGGCCGAAGGGCCTGTTTCCGCGCTGTTTCTTTGAACTGAAAACTAACCAAGAGATACAAAATGGCCATCGGCGCCGGCTCTGATCTGTTTCATAGGTCTAGTTTCCCTCCCCCTGATTCTCAGTCTGGTCTCCACCCAAAATGTCACCCATTTCTTTCCTCTAGAGATGCTGCCTGACCTGCGGAGTCACTCCAGCATCTTCAGAGTCAACCAGCATCTGCAGTTCCTTGATGAGGGGGGGACCTCATTGAAACTTACCGAATAGTGAAAGGCCCGGATAGAGTGGATGTGGAGAGGATGTTTCCACTAGTGGGAGAGTCCAGGACCAGAGACCACAGCCTCAGAATAAAAAGACGTACCTTCAGAAAGGAGATGAGGAGGAACTTCTTTAGTCAGAGGGTGGTGAACCTGTGGAACTCATTGCCACAGATGGCTGTGGAGGCCGAGTCAATGGATATTTTTAAGGCAGAGAATGACAGGTTCTTGATTAGTGCGGGTGTCAGGGTAACGGGGAGAAGGCAGGAGAATGGGGTTGAGAGGGAAAGATAGATCAGCCATGATTGAATGGCGGAGTGGACTTGATGGGCCAAATGGTCTAATTCTGCTCCGAGAACCTATAAACTTCCATCACCACAAGGGACAGTAGGTTGTGATTGTTGCTTTAGTTTGTTGCCTGGTTGAAGCATTAAGATTAACCAGTTTGTCCGTCTCGTTTAGTTAGATTCCCCCGATGCCTTTTTAAAGATGAACTGGAATAGCACCCGGCCGCTCCAGAACAATTGCTGGGGCGAGAGAGAGAGAGATAAACTAAACAATAATGGCTTTATCTAAGCCGTTAATGGTTTAGTGGGGAAAGGCCACAACAGCTGCAGTTCCCACTATGCCTATTAGACGCCGTTTAAAGCTGGAGTTTGTTTTCACATATCCGTCGCGGGACAGGGTCAATCTGCAGAGTTTACTAAACAAGAGGATTTTTCAATCAAATTTCAGACATCGCCCTTTAAATTCCAACTGGAATAGATTAGTTTGGCTTTGTTTAAAGGTGCAGCACGGAAACAGGCTCTTCGGCCCACCGAGTCCGCTCCGAACAGCGATCCCCACACACTAACATTACCCTACACTGGGGGCAATTTTACATTTACACCAAATGCAATTAACCTACAAATCTGCACGTCTTTGGAGTGTGGGAGGGAACCGAAGATTGAGAAAACCCACGCGGGTCACGGGGAGAACGTACAGACAACACCCGTAGTCGGGATCGAACACGGGTCTCTGGCGTTGTAAGCGCTATCAGGCAGCAACTTCTCCGCTGCGCCACCGGGCTGCCCCCGTGGACAATAGAAATGGATCCATCTTCATGTTAAACACTGCTAATCCCAGATAAAACACGTGTGTGGTCCTGCCGACTGACATTCCACCCCGTTATCAGACTGTGGATGACTTGCAAGCAGTGTCGGGATCAGACCCAGTGCGTTGGACAGTCACATTTGCAACTCAAGTCGGCCTGGACTAAAGTGGGATAACTTGACATTTAAACATCTGTTAAAATTCGGAACAATTCCCAAAAGGCGATGAACAAAAACGAATCCCTTTGCAAAACTGCACCATGTGGGTCTTTAGGCTCCACTTTGGCGGGGCAGTTGGACACCGTTAGATGCTTACAACTTGGGAGCAATTTGCCGCTGGTGCAAGTGAGATTGCCCCAGGTGAAGTTGCATTAAGACCGGGCTGTGTGGTACACAGCGAGAAACACAAAGTGCTGGAGGAACTCAACGCATCAGGCAGCACCTACAGTTCAGTTCAGAGATACAGCGTGGAAACAGGCCCTTTGGTAGACCAACGGTCACCTGTACACTGGTTCAATCCGCCATACCAGGGACCATTTACCGAAGTCAATTAACCTGCACGTCTTTAGAGCGGAAACAGGCCCTTCAGCCCACCGAGTTCGCACCGGCCGGCAATCCCCGCACACTAATCCTACACTAGGGACTATTTTTACATTTATACCAGGCCGATTAACCTACAAACATGTACGTCTTTGGAGCGTGGGAGGAAACCTGAACACTCTGAGAAAAGCCACACGGTCTTCTGCTCGGATTCAAGATCCACCCAAAGTCATGAGCACGTAATCAATGCTAATACTGGCCTTATATTCACTGGAATTTAGAAGGATGAGGGGATCTTATAGAAACATATAAAATTCTTAAGGGATTGGACAGGCTAGATGCAGGAAAAATGCTCCCGATGTTGGGGGAGTCCAGAACCAGGGGCCACAGTTTAAGAATAAGTGGTCGGCCATTTAGGACTGAGATGAGGAAAAACTTTTTCACCCGGAGAGTTGTCAATCTGTGGAATTCTCTGCCACATAAGGCAGTGGAGGCCAATTCACTGGATGTTTTCAAGAGAGAGTTAGATATAGAACTTAGGGCTAACGGAAGCAAGGGGTATGGGAGAAAGCAGGAAAGGGGTACTGATTTTGGATGATCAGCCATGATCATATTGAGCTGCGGTGCTGGCTCGAAGGGCCGAATGGCCTACTCGTGCACCTATTTTCTACGTTTCTGTGTTTCGTTGTTTGCTTCACTGTAGCTCAAAGAGAGGGCTGCACTGTCAGAGATTGGAGGTTAGTGGCAGTGCTTTGTAAAGACGTGTAAAGACATGCTATTGTCTGAGGAAGAATGAAGTTATTCCTTGGTATTCATTGTGTAGGAAGGAACTGCAGATGCTGGTTTACACCACTCAGTCCGCCTAGGCCTGCACGATCTCCCGGTTGCTAAACACTTTAACTCCCCCTCCCATTCTCACACTGACCTTTCTGTCCTGGGCCTCCCCCACTGTCAGAATGAGGCCCAGCGCTAATTGGAGGAACAGCACCTCATATTTTGCTTGGGCAGTTTACACCCCAGCGGTATGAATATTGATTCCTCTAACTTCAAGTCACCCCTGCTTTCCCTCTCTCTCTCCGTCCCTCCCCCACCCTAGTTCTCTGACCAGTTTCATTGTCCTCCTCATTAATTTTACTGATTGTATGCCTCATTGTCATCTTGGCCTCAGCTAACAATGAACCGTTCTACATTTCCTTATCGTCGTCTGCCTTGATCTGTCCCTTCCACATCTTTCCCTTCCATATCTCTCGTTCCCCTCTCCCCCGAGTCTCAGTCTGAAAGAAGGGTCTCGACCCAAAACGTCACCCATTCCTTCGCTCCAGAGATGCTGCCTGACCCGCTGAGTTACTCCAGCATTTTGTGTCTATCCTTGGGATTCATTGCTGTGATGTGAAGGCAAAAAGCATTCATTTAATTAGAGGCTTAATAAAGAAATGAGAGGGAGTGCAGGAGGCTGAGGAGTGATCTTACAGAGGTGTATAAAATCACGAGGGAATAGATATGCATAGAATGCACAGTCTTTTAACCAGGGTAAGGAAATCGAGAACCAGAGGACATAGGATTAAGGAGAGAGGGGCAAGGTTTAATAGAGACCTGAGGGGCAACTTATTCACGGAGCAGGTGGTGGGTATATGGAACGAGCTGCCGGAGGAGATAGTTGCGGAACTACAGTAGTTCAGCATTTAAGGGACATTTGGACAGGTACAAAGATAGGAAAAGTTTGGAAAGATATGGGGCCAAACGCAGTCAAATGGGACTAGCTTAGGTGGGGCATTTTGGTCAGCGTGGCCGAGATGGGGCGAAAGGGCTCGATGACTCGGGGCAATTCACAGAAGCTACAAACAGGCACGTCTTCCAGATGTGGGAGGAAACCGGAGCGCCTGGAGGAGCCGCGCGCTGTGGCAAACCACACGGACAGCACCAGAGGTTGGGATTGGACCAGGATCTCCGGCGCTGTGTGGCAGCGGCTCTACCCACACGGACAGCACCAGAGGTTGGGATTGGACCAGGATCTCCGGCGCTGTGTGGCAGCGGCTCTACCCACACGGACAGCACCAGAGGTTGGGATTGGACCAGGATCTCCGGCGCTGTGAGGCAACGGCTCTATCCGCTACCAGCCCGTGAAACACGTCTTGGAAAAATATATCCTCACAACAAATATTCAATTGGATACAGAGGCTATCATCCTGGAGACAACCTAATGTTGGTAATTTAAGCAGAAATATACGCTGACAGAGTGGTTAATTTAATATACATGCTTTTACGCTTTCCTCAACAATTGATGTGTTGAATCAATGAAGTGTTCTCATTAGGAGACTTGTACCGTGGAGAAATATTACAGTCAGGAATCTTCAGATAGCTAAAACAAGACTTTAGTTAGCATATCTCTGCTGTCTTGCTAACACAGGAGTGATTTCAGGTTAATTCTGATCCAAGCATTCCGACTGCCGTTCATCGAACAGAGAACAGCACAGATCAGGAATGTTGGATCCGAACATGGTGCCAAGCTCGACACAAAGCGCTGGAGTAACTCAGCGGGTAGGGTTGGCAACAATCCCGTATTAGCCAGGACATCCCGTAATTTGGGCTTAATTGGTTTGTCCCGTACCCGGGATGGCCCTTGTCCCGTATTAGGCCCGGACAGGCACTGTAGGCCCGGAGACTGTATGCCTGGACACTGTATGCCCGGACACTGTAGGCCCGGACACTGTGGGCCCGGACACTGTAGCCCGGATGCCGCTGTAGTCCCGGACAGTGTAGGCCCGAATGCCGCCTAACGGAGGTTACGTAGCAACCCGCCTCTCGGCCCAGGCACCCGCCATTGGTGGAGCGGGAGCACGTGGCCGCTGGCTGGGTGAGGTCACGTGGGATGCGGGGCAGGGAAGTCACCCTTTGTCCCTTATTTAGGAGTGAGGAAGTTGGCAACCCTATCAGCGGAGTCAGGCAGCACCTCTGAAGAAAAAGGATGGGTAACATTTCGGGTCGGGACCCTTCTTCAGACTGAAAGTAGAAAGGGGGGGGGGGGAACTGGAGGTAAGAAAAGCCCAGAACAAAGCAGGGCCGGCAACAGAGGACCAAGGCTGGAGCCCATAATGGCCCATTGTAGGCTGGGGAAGAGGTGATAAAAAAGGGATACAGGGATGCAAACAGTGTAACTGGTAGGACAACTAGGGTGGGGAGGAGTGGGGGAGAGAGGGAATGAAGGGGTTAACTGAACTGAGAAACTGATCTTATCTGCCTGTACGTGATCCACTATTCCCCACATATCCATGTGCCTAACTAAAAGGCTCTTCAATGCCACTATCGTATCTGCCTCCATCACCACCCCTGTTCCAGGCACCCACAACTCTCTGTAAGGATCTTGCCCCACACATCTCCATTAAACCTTCCCCCTCTCACCTTCTCGACTTTAGACTTTACTCATTAGGTTTGGTATTATTTTAAATGAGAGAATATTGGGCGTGAACAAAAAATATCTTTGCACCATCAGCTCATATTCTCAATGTGTTAAGAAAAGCAATATCTGAGTTGAA
This sequence comes from Rhinoraja longicauda, assembly GCF_053455715.1. NCBI lineage: Eukaryota > Metazoa > Chordata > Chondrichthyes > Rajiformes > Arhynchobatidae > Rhinoraja > Rhinoraja longicauda. The sequence continues at coordinate 31,836,167 of NC_135975.1, forward strand.
CAGGGCTTGTAAGTTCATAAATGATAGGAGCAGAATTAGGCCATTCGGCCCATCAGGTCTATTCAATCATGGCTGATCTATCTTTCCCCCCAAACCCACTCTCCTGCCTTCTCCCCATAACCCCTGACACCCGTACTAATCAAGAATCTATCTATCTCTGCCTTAAAAATATCCATTGACGACCTCCACAGCCTTCTGTGGCGATGAATTCCACAGATTCACCACCCAGACTATTGCTGTACAGTAGGTTTCTCTTTTGCATCGAGGTCATGCTACAATTTTCAAAACACAAGGACTATTTTTGTATTTCAAGGCTTTAAGCACCCTGATGATATCGTCCTCATTCAACACGGAAAAACTCTCTCGGCAAGCCCTGTGTCTTGTTTCTGCCATCCTCCCCAAGAACTCAATTTGAAATGGATGTGGATCATTCCTGAGGTTTTGCTGTTCGACAGAGAGTGGGGAAAACCTACTGAAGATCATCCCCTCTCTGTTGCACAAGAAAATACCTGCAGATGCTGGTACAAATCGAAGGTATTTATTCACAAATTGCTGGAGTAACTCAGCGGGTCAGGCAGCATCTCAGGAGAGAAAGAATGGGCGACGTTTCGGGTCAAGACCCTTCTTCAGACTGAAGAAGGGTCTCGACCCGAAACGTCGCCCATTCCTTGTCTCCTGAGATGCTGCCTGACCTGCTGAGTTACTCCAGCATTTTGTGAATAAATCCCCTCTCTGATGTAGGTCACTTCACGGAGCAAGCAAGGGGAGGCTTTGTCCAAGGTTCACTCCTGCTACACTCCACACTGCCTGAGAAAAGCAAGCGACATTATCAAAGACTTGTCCCACCCTGGTCATTCATGTTCATAAGTTCATAAATCATCGGAGCAGAATAAGGCCATTCGGCCCATCTAGTCTACTCCACGGTTCCACCACGGATGATCTAACTTTCCCTCTCAACCCCATTCTCCTGCCTTCTCCCCGTGACCTTTGACACCTTTACTAATCAAAAGTCCCATCAATATCCGTTTAAGAATAACGAATGACTGTCGTCTGTGGCAATGAATTCCACAGATTCGCCACCCTCAGGCAAACAAAATTCCTCCACATCTCCATTCTAAAGTTATGTCCTTTTACTTTGAGACTGCGCCCTCTGGTCCTAGACTCTCCCACTAGTGGAAACATCCTCTCCACATCCACTCTATTCAGCGTACTTTCAGTATTCTGCAAGTTTCAATGTCCCACCCCGTCCTTCCAATCTGCAGTGCGTACAGGCCCAGAGCCCCCAAACACTCATTCGTTATCCCAATCTCCCAAAGACCATTCTCATCAACCTCCTCTGGACCCTTTCCAATGCCAGCACATCCTTCTTCTCCCCGCTCCCATCCGGCAGAAGGCACAGGAGCTTGAAAGCGCGCACCACCAGACTCAGGAACAGCTTTGTCCCCTCTGTTATCAGGCTTCTGAACGGTCCTTCCATAAGCTAGGGCAGTCTGATTCACCTCTACCCCATTGTGGACATTGGACTCTGTCTCTGGAACTGATGCGCTACAATGCTGAGAACTATATTCTGCACTCTGTATCTTCCCATTTGCCCAACCTAATGTACTTGAGTTCAACTTGACTAGTTTAAGTTTAATATAGAGATACTCCACGGAAACAGGCCCTTCGGCCCATCGAGTCCGCGCCGACCAGCGATCCTGATTTGCACTAGTAGAATCCTACACACGAGGAACAATTTGCAATTTGTTTTTAACGAAGCCATTTAACCGACAAACCTGCACATTTTTGGAGCGTGGGAGGAAACCGGAGCGCCCAGAGAAAACCCACGCGGCCACTGGGAGAAGGTACAAACTCCATACATACAGCACCCGTAGTCAGGATCGAACCTGGCATCGCAAGTTCAGCAACTCCACCGCTGCGCCACCGTGCCTCCCTATTAATGTAGAGCATTATCTAGCTTGATGCCAAACCCAAGCTTATCCCTGCACCACGGCACACATAACAATAATCCTAAACCTATGCCTAAATATTCCATTAGCAGCCATTAGCATGAGGTGGAGACAAGTTGCATCCTTTATTCTATTAGCAGTCTATCAGGCGGGAGATTAGACTGTACGTCAAGACTACCTGTGGCTGGGCATGGTTTTGTGGCCATATGTTGGTGTGTGAATTTCCTGAAATAGCTGCTATTGAATGGGAAACAGAAGTAGTTCCTGAGTCCCAGTTTCCGTCTGCTGTTATGTGCGAGAGGGTTATGTAACCAGGCTCCCACTTTGAAGTTTTTAGAGATACAGCTTCAACCTTCTGGCTGAGAACTCTATCACTGGTCCGCACACTGCCTCTCGCTGGGCCTGTCCATTGGAATTGAGGGTGACTTGGTTCCACCCTTGGTTCACGCGAGGTCAATATGGGAACTCACCTGGGTTCCACAGCTGGGAGGGAAGTTTTTTTTTAAAGTTCCGTTTCGCGATGCAGTGCGGAAACAGGCCCTTCGGCCCACCGCGTCCGTGCCGACCAGCGATCCCCGCACACGAACATTATCCCACACACACTAGGGACAATTTACACATGCACCAACCCAATTAACCTACGTACCTGCACGTCTTTTGGAGTGCGGGAGGAAACCGAAGATCTGGTGGAAAACCCACGCGGGTCACGGGGAGAACGTACAAACTCCGTACGGACAGCACCCGTGGTCAGGATGGAACCCGGGTCGCTGTAAACGCTGCAAGGCAGCAACTCTACCGCTGTGGCACCGTGCCGCCCAACGGTTCCTGATATAAGTTTGGATATTGCATAATGGACATGATGATGGATGTCCTCTCGAGATCAGAGAACCGCTTGGTATCTGACTAAGGACATTGCCCATTTCAGGTGGAGATGGCGGTGAGTTTCCTCTCTGCAAGGGGCGTAATCTCTGGAATCCTCAATCTCCGTGAGTTGGAAGTGGATTCTTGGAAGGTTTCCCAGACCTATTTCAGAGTTCTACATTCTGTGTAGTTCAGTTTAGTTTCGAGACACAGGGCAGAAACAGACCAGCTATCCCTGCACATTAACACCACCCTACACACACGAGGGACAATTTACATTTATACCAAGCCAATTAACCTACAAACGTGTGCGTCTTTGGAGTGTGGGAGGAAACACAAAGATTTCGGAGAAAACCCATGCAGGTCACGGGGAGAACGGACAATCTCCGTACGGACAGCACCTGTAGTCGGGGTCGAACCCGGGTCTCTGGCGCCGTAAGCGCTGTGAGGCAGCAACTCTACCGCTGCGCCACTTGTCTTAAGCAGGTTTTTCGAACGGCTGGGAAAGAGACAGTGAACTTGCTGCTGGAACTGGAGTGCCCATTGTACCTGACCTTGTGCAGGTGAGCTGCCCGCTGATATATAGCACTTCTTAGCAGAGCCCAAATAAAATAAACTTGACGTTGCAAGAAAAGGGATAATCAAATAAGCAAACGAGCTCTCTTCAGATATGTCACCCATCCTGATTTGTGAGTATAATAGAAAGGAAAATGGCAAGCATCAGGGCTCGCTCTCTCTCTTGATATTCCTCCTTAATCACTGAACTTTTCCCGTATTAGAGATGGCATGCTTCCCAGGTGTTGTTTCCAATTGACAGACAGTGAATCAGAACCTTGCCAATACCAGGGACTGGATCTTTTGGCTCCTTGTTAATGAACATTGCATTGGAAGGTTGAAGCATACAAACACCTCTATACACACACATGCACGCGCACACACACACGCACACTCGCACACACACACTCGCACACACACACACACACACACACACACACTCGCACACACACACACTCGCACACACACACACACGCACACACACACACACTCGCACACACACAAGCTGGCATGCGTGCACACAAACATACACATACATCTGTGCACACAGACGCACGCAGGCATGCGCGTACACATGCATGTACACACATCCCCACACACATGCAGACATGCATACACAGACATGGGCACACACAGGCATGCACGCACACACACACACCCACACATGTACACTTACAAATACGCACCCAAACATAGAACACACACACAGGCATGCACGCACAAGCACACACACACGTACACAAACATGTACACTTACAAATACACACTCAAACATACAACCCACACACACACGTACGCAAACATGTACACTTACAAATACGCACTCAAACATACAACACACACACACGCACACACACACACACACACACACATGTACACTTATAAATACGAACCTGAACATACAACACACACACGCACACACACACACACACACACACACACACACGTACACTTACAAATACGAATCTGAACATACAACACACACACACACACACACGCACACGCACACACACATGTACACTTACAAATACGAACCTGAACATACAATACAACACACACACACACACACACACACACACACACACACACACACACACACACACACACACACACACACACACACACACACACACACGTGCACACACACACACATACACAAACACAATGATCGTCCAGAATTCTTTGTTTTGAGATCCAGCATGGAGAAAGCCCCCCCGGCCCACCCAGTCCACGCCAACCATCGATCCACAAGGAGTGGATGCAAAACATAGAATTAGTGTGAATGTGTGGTCGATGGTCAGCATAGGCCTGCCTAATGGGTCAAAGGGCCTGTTTCCACACTACATCTTTCAATTCAACTAAAGCGAATCTGCTTTAACTCTCAATAGTTGCTAAAGAGTTTCATCATAATTTCTGTTCTTCATTGTGTTTCCAAATCAGTGCAACATCGGTTTTTCACAAAAGCCACTCACTGCCGAACTCGAACCCAACCCACGGCTTTTTTCCGATGCGCAACACACACACACACACACGCACACGCACACGCACACACGCTCGTGTTCAAAACCTATGCAGCTCACAAAAAAAGCAGAACCGAAATCATATTTCTGCAATAAATGTCTCACAATATCTCACTGCTACCATCCTCCAGTTTCCCAACTAAAAATAGTTTTGAGAACAAAACAAACCCCACTGAGCTATAAAAGGCCTCATTTGAAATCGATGGCAGCGAGATCTCTCTGATGCTTGAAAATATGCCTGCTGAAATGTGCCTATGTCTTGCGAACGATTAGCCGAATCGTTGACTAGTTGCCTCGAGTTATCCCAAGGTCAAGTCCAGAACAAGAGATAACAAGGAGCAATGTATCCTTCTTATGCCTGCCAATTTAGGTTTCGCTTATTGTCACGTGTACCGACGTACAGTGAAAAGCTTTTTTTTAGATTTAGAGATACAGCGCGGAAACAGTCCCTTCGGCCCACCGAGTCCGCGCCGCCCAGCGATCCCCGCACACTAACACTATCCTACACACACTAGGGACAATTTTTACATTTACCCAGTCAATTAACCTACAAACCTGTACGTCTTTGGAGTGTGGGAGGAAACCGAAGATCTCGGAGAAAACCCACGCAGGTCACGGGGAGAACTCCGTACGGACGGCGCCCGTAGTCAGGATCGAACCTGAGTCTCCGGCGCTGCATTCGCTGTAAGGCAGCAACTCTACCGCTGCGCCACCGTGCCGTATTTTGTCATGTGCTAACCAGTCAGCGGAAAGACAATACATGATTTCAAGAGAGAGTTAGATGAAGCTCTTAATGATAGCGGAGTCAGGGGGTATGGGGAGAGGGCAGGAACGGGGTACTGATTGTGGATGATCAGCTATTGAATGGCGGTGCTGGCTCGAAGGGCCAAATGGCCTCCTCCTGCACCTGCTGTCTATTGTCTATTACCATTGAGTCATCCGCAGTGTACAGATACAGGGTGAAGGGAATAACATTTTTTGTGCAAGATAAAGTCCAGAAAAGTACAAATAAAGGTGGTCCGAGGGTCTCCAATGTTTAGTTTAGTTTAGTTTAGTTTAGAGATACAGTATGGAATGAGACCCTTCAGCCCACCAAGTCCGCACCGACCAGCGATCCCCGCACACTCACACTATCCTACACACACTAGCGACAATTTACAATTTTATCACGCCAATTAGCCTACAAACCTGTACGTCTTTGGAGTGTGGGGGAAAACCGGAGATCCCGGAGAAAACCCACGCAGGTCAGGGGGAGAACGTACAAACTCTGTGCTGAATGAGGTAGATGGTAGCTTAGGACCACGATTTAGTCCTTGATTGGACAGGTTTAGAGGGTTCTGGCCAGGTGCAGGCAAGTGGGACTTGTTGGTTGGCATGGACAAGTGCACATGGGGCATGTTGGTTGGTGTGGGCAAGTTGGGCCTAAAGGCCCTGTTTCCATGCTGTATGACTCTGTGGCTCGAAGCTGCCTGAGCCGCTGAGTTACTCCAGCATCTTGTGTTGCCTGATAACAGCTGGGAAGAAACTGTCCCTGAATCTGGATCAATGCCATGAATTTAGATGCTGCGTAAATCCATCCGAGGAACTTCAAGAGTTGCCAAAGCATTAAAGATTCTTGAGTTTCGTTGCTGCCGAGGGTGAGATATGTCAGCACATTACCCAGGTTCGAATCCTATGCCTTCAGCTTCCAAATTGTATCAGGTGTTATGATGGAAATGTCAACTACATGGAGTGGCAAGGCTTTGAATCTCTTGGATTTATACAGAAGGAAGTAGCTTCGATAGCTTTACATTGCCAGCATGTTCAAAGTGCTAAATAGGCAATGCAGAACTTCCAAAATAGAGTTCCACAAATACTACCCAAAAATGATCATCTCATGCAAAACACAAAGTGCTGGAGTAACTCAGCGGCTCAGGCAGCATAGAGTCACAGAGTCAAACAGCGTGGAAACTGGGCCCTGCTTGCCCATGCCGACCAACATGTCCCGTCTACACGAGTCTCACCTGCCTGCGTTTGGCCCATATCCCTCTAAACCTGTCCTATCCATGTACCTGGGCAAAGGTTCCTTAAATGTTATGCTAGTGCCTGCCTCAACTACCTCCTCCGGCAGCTCGTTCCATACACCCACCACCCTTTATGTAAAAAAGTTACCCCTCAGGTCCGTATTAAAGATGTCCCCCCTCACCTTAAACCTATGTCCTCTGGTTCTCGATTCCCTTACTCTGGGCAAAAGACTGTGCATTTACCCGATCTATTCCTCTCGTGATTTTGTACACCTCGATGAGTTCATCTGCAGGGGGGATGGAAGGCACGTCCTGACCCGAAACATTACCTGCCCATTCCCTCCTCGGATGCTGCCTGACCCACTGAGCTACCCGGCACTTTGTGTTTTACAACATCTGCAGTTCCTAGATTCTCACCGATTAATGTCATTGCTGTCTGTGGGAGTTAACTATCACTTTTCCCATATTCTGGATAAATCTAGCGGCTAAACTAAACTAAACTACACTGAACTAAACTGAGCTGAAACTAAACTAAACTAGACTACATCCTTGGTTGTATAACACCTTGAGATGATCCAGATTTAGTCAGCCCAGTGCAGTCATCACAGGCAGAGCATTTTCCACCATTGAAAACGTCTGAAGAAGGCGGCAGGAGGAACAGAAGACCTGAAGTCCCAAACCACCAGGTTCAGGAACGGCTACGTTCTACAAACTACCAGGTTCATGAACCGACCCGCACAGCCCTAAAGCCACTTCGGGACATCGTGGACAGCCTCTTGCACCACCATGGACTTGCTTTCCAATTGCATTTCACACTGATGCATCGATTTTAGTTTCTTGGTTTAAGAGATACAGCGTGGAAACAGCCCACCGAGTCCGTGACGACCAGCGATCACCCCTCAACCTGTTCTATCCTACACACCGAGGTCAACTAACCGACAAACCCGCACGTCTCTGGGATGCGGGAGGAAACCGAAGCACCCGGAGAAACCCCGCGTGGTCATAGGGAGAGCGTGCAAACTCCGTGCTGACAGCCCCCAGAGTGAGGATCAAACCCGGGTCTCTGGCGCTGTGAGGCTTTTCACCGTCTTGTTGAATTTATGTGTCATTTATACGTTATGTGTTGTGTGCGTCTGAGTCCACATGCCTGTTCACAAGTTTGACAAGCTCGCAAGGTGTAGGAGTAGAATTGGGCCATTCGGCCCATCAGTGCTACTCTGCCATTCAATCAAGGCTGATCTCGCACCTCCTAATTCCATTCCCCCACATTCTCTGCACAACCCTTGACACTCTGCCATTGCAAGAAAGGCTTTCACTGAAACACCACCTCACTGTACTTGCACACATGACAATCAATTCTTCATGACTTGACTTGAATTTTGAAAGCACCGCATATAACTGCAGGCTAGTTCTTTCTTTTGCATGCAAAGTAAGCCACACAATTTTAAAATAGTTGTGAATAAAGATAGGGCGGGCCCAGGGGATAAAATGCTGAGTTGGGGCAAGGCCAAATTTGATGGTATCAGACAGGGACTTACTAAAGTTGGAGTAGGTTGTTTGCGGGCAAAGGGACATCTGGAAAGTGGGATGCTTTTCGATGTGTGATGACAGGAGTTCAGGCTGGGGAATTCAAGAATGGGGTTAGGAGGGATAGATAGATCAGCCATGATTGAATGGCGGAGTAGACTTGATGGGCCAGAAGGCCTAATTCTACTCCGATTCCTTATGACCTAATGAAGTGGGACTAGCATAGATGGGGGATCTTGGCTGGCATGGATGAATAGGGCCAAAGGGCCTGTTTCTGTGCCATATGACTCAGTGATTAGGGGCAATTTACAGAGGGTCAATTAACCTACAAACCCGCCCGTCTTGGTGATACGGGAGGAGAGCGGAGCACCCAGAAGGGATGGGGCATCTCGGTCAGGAAGGGCTAGTTGGGCCAAAGGGCCTGTTTCCGTGGTGGGTGACTGTGTGACTCTGTGACTCCGTGATTCTATTCCGTGGAGCTGGCAGTCCCTGGTTAGGGACCGACTTCGGGAGCTCCAAGCCGCGAGTGCTTCGATCGCCCCGACGCGGGGCTTCGACCGCCGGCTGCGGGAACTTTGATCGCCCCGACGGATGGTTCGACTGCCCCGACCATGGGAGAATAAAGAGTGAAGAAGATTGGACTTCATTGCCTTCCATCACAGTGAGGAATGTGAGGAATGTGGAGAATCCGCTGGGGTGGATGTTTATGTTAACTTTTATGTCGTTGTGTGTCTTGTTGCTTTTTTTAGTTGGCCGTATGGTAAATCGAGTATCACTGAACCTTAATTGGTACACGTGACAATAAAGTACCCTTTGAACCTTTGAAACTCCACAAGGACCAGAGTTCAGACACAAAAAACTGAAGCAACTCAGCGGGTCAGGCAGTATCTCTGGAGAAAAGGAGTAGGCGACGTTTTGGGTCGAGACCCTTCTTCAAGATATATAGATTATAGATTTAGAGATATAGGTAGTAATATAGACAATAAATAGACATTAGGTGCAGAAGTAGGCCATTCGGCCCTTCGAGCCAGCACCGCCATTCAATGTGATCATGGCTGATCATCCACAATCAGTACCCTGTCCCTGCCCTCTCCCCATATCCTTTGACCCCGCTATCATTAAGAGCTCTATCTAACTCTCTCTTGAAAGCATCCAGAGAATTGGCCTCCACAACCTTCTGAGGCAGAGAGATATAGGACAAATGAATGAAAAGAAAGACAAATGTAGGACAAATTAATGAAAGATATGCAAAAAGTAATTTATTCACAAAATGCTGGAGTAACTCAGCGAGTCAGGCAGCATCTCAGGACAGAAGGAATGGGTGACGTTTCGGGTCGAGACCCTTCTTCAGACTGATTACAAAAAGTAATGATGATCAAGGAAAGGCATCATCCGTATCTCTCGTTTCCCTTTCCCGTGACTCTCCTCAGTCTGAAAGTAGGGTCTCGCCCCGAGACGTCACCCATTCCTCCCCTCCACGGATGCCGCCTGACCCGCTGAGTTACTCCAGCACTTTGTGCCCGTCTACGGTTTGAGCCAGCATATCTGGGGGCTCCTCCCTGCGCCAGAGCCAGGGCTTGTTGCTCTCCGCGCCGGTGCGGTGCGTTGGGTTCCCAGGGATTTGTGTGCAGGCACTGGGTGGGGTCCCAGTGCGGTAAGTGATAGGACATCTACTGTGGAGAGAGACTTCTGAGAGAAACAATTGTTGTGTCACAGCGCTGAGAGAGATCTCGGTTGTTTGGGCAAAGGTTGCAAAGTCATGGGAAACGCTGGCTTGTATTTTCTCGAGCTGGGACTGCTTCAGTGAATAATGTGAGTCAACATTTCAACTCTTATGGAAACAGCTGCTGCTGCAACCAGGATGATTTACTGCAACGGCCTCTCAGTCTAACACAGCTCCCAGCTTCTCCATTTCAGTCTTCTCCACACAGGCAGCGAGTGCCCACAAATACTAACAGGAAGGCAACGTATACATTTAACAGTACAGCACACGAACGGGCCCTTCGGCCCACTCTCCCCATGCTGGAAATGGTGCCCAAGTTCAATTCATCTCCTCTGCCTGCACGCGAACCATATCCAAACCCATGCATATATCGATGTGCCTGTCCACAATGCCTCTTAAACGCCACTGTCAAATCTGTCTCCAACACCAGCCCAGACACCCACCACTCTCTGTGCAGGAAACCTGCTCTGTACATCTTGGTGGGCGGCTCGGTGGCGCAGCGGTAGAGTTGCTGCCATACAGCGCCGAAGACCCAGGTTCGATTCTGACTACAAGTGCTGTATGTACGGAGTTTGTACGTTCTCCCCGTGACCTGCGTGTGGGGTTTCCTCTCAGACTCCAAAGACGTGCAGGTTTGTAGGTTAATTCGCTTGTCAGAAATTGTAAATTATCCCTAGGATAGTACTAGGAAGGTAGACACAAAATGCTGGAGTAACTCAGCGGAAGGGAGGGGGAGGGGGAAGGGGGAGGGAGGGGGAGAGGGGAGTGGGAGGGGGGAGGGAGAGGAGGGGAGGGGAGGGGGGAGGGGGAGAGGTTTGGGCCCAACGGGTCCACTTGTCTCCTTTAAAAATCTGCCCCTCTCACCTGCCCTTTAGTCTCTTGCAGAAAGGTTTTGACTGTCCTATGTACAGCATGGCAACAGGCTCTTTGGCCCACCGAGTCCATGCTAACCACCCGTTCACCCAAGTTTTCTGTGTCATCCCACTTTCTCATCCACCCCCTGCACACGAGGAGCAATTTGCAGAGGGCTAAATAGCCTACAAACCCACGTGTTTTTAGGTTGTTGGTGGAAACCAGAGCACCCGGAGGAAACCCACACGTTAACTGGGTGAACGTGCAAACTCCACGCACGGACAGCACCCGAGGTCACGGCCCAAGATCGACCCAGGGTCTCTGGCGCTGTGACCAGTGGCTCTACCAGCCGTGACACTGTGCTGTCCTTATCATTTGGTCAACAGGCTGAGAGGGATATGGGCCAAAGGCAGGCAGGTGGGACTGGTATAGACTGGACATGTTGGCCGGCAGGGGCAAGTTGGGCTGAAGTACCTGTTTCCTTGCTGTAATGCTCTATAACTCTATCGCTCTAAGATCATCTTTTTCCTCTCAACTCTGGCGAATACAGGCATTGTCTACTCAATCTCCCCTCTGTGGCGAATCTTCATTGCTCCCTCTGAGTCAAGCATACTATTTCTTTGAGATAAGGGGGCCCCAATTCTTCCATGCAACTGTGGAGACAATATTATTGTACGGGTGTGGGGCATGGACTTTCACTCGAGCACTGTCCAAGTCTCTCGATGGTGTCTACACCCGAATGCTCAGAAAAGTTCAACGTGTCAGCTGGGGGGACCACACCACCAACGCCCAGCTCTACTGGGAGATTCCACCTCTGACCGAGAAGATCAGGTGGAGAAGGATGAGACTCGCTGGTCACAGCCACCACCACCCAGAAACACCAGCAAACAAGGTTGTGCTGTGGGAGCCCACCCATGGAAGGCGGAACCCGGGACCACCAAACAAGACCATGCTGAAGACGTTGATGGAAGACGCACATGTGGAGACAAAGGAGGAGCTGGCCAGCTGTGTGGAGGACAGAGATGTGTGGGGCGTCCATCACCGTGCCCGTCGGAAACCAGCACCACTGCGTCGCTAATGTTTTCGACGATTTTAATTTTAATTTAATTTTAATTTTAATTTAAAAGCTATCCACATTTCTCCAGAGGTGGTCTCACCAAGGCTCTACAGCTTTACACCACCCCTGCTCACGGTTCAGTGGCCAGTCTTGGCAGGCCAAGGTTGAGGACATACCTCGAACAGAGGTGAAGAGACACTGCGGGTCAGGACGATGGTTGCGATAAAGTCCACTGCAGCTGCAGGGAGAACAACCTGGGTCCAGGCCCCACATTGTGCCCAGCACTCATCCTCACACAACAACCTGGGCCCAGCCCCACACAACAACCTGGGCCCAGCCCCACACAACAACCTGGGCCCAGGCCCAGCCCCACACTGCGCCCAGCACGCATCCCCACACAACAACCTGGGCCCAGGCCCACACTGCGCCCAGACCCACACTGCGCCCAGACCCACACTGCGCCCAGGCCCACACTGCGCCCAGGCCCACACTGCGCCCAGGCCCACACTGCGCCCAGGCCCACACTGCGCCCAGGCCCACACTGCGCCCAGGCCCACACTGCGCCCAGGCCCACACTGCGCCCAGGCCCACACTGCGCCCAGGCCCACACTGCGCCCAGGCCCACACTGCACCCAGGCCCAGGCCCCACACTGCACCCAGCACTCATCCCCACACAACAACCTGGGCCCAGCCCCACACTGCGCCCAGCACTCATCCGCTGCAGGGCGAGCCGTCGCAATAAATGCAAGAAATTACCGCAGTTTCAAATGATGCAAAAGATATTCTGGCCTAGGGTGATCTCATGAGACTGCAACCTCCTTTACCTCCACACCAACCCTACTGCCACAACACCCAACACACACACGCACACGCACACACGCACGCACACACACATGCGCACGCACGCACACACGCACGCACACATACGCACACGCACGCACGCATACACACACACACACACACACGCACTCACATGCACGCATACACATGCAGTCACACACACGTATACACACATACATATACACAGACACCAACACTTGCACGTGTACACACACACACACACGCACACAAGTACAACATGCATGCACACTCTCACACACACGTGCATACACGAACGTACAAATACACACATACATACTCACCTACATAGGTACATCATCACACACACACAGCCACACGCACACACACACATACATACACGGACGTACAAACATACACACTTGTACATGCATACACACACATACGAACACACACACACACACATTTACTGAGGTTTCTAATGAATGTTCTTGTGGACTGGAGATTAAAGCAAGGCATTGATAACAAAGTAAGACAAAGAGTGGGCGTTCTGACCTGGATCTGTTGCTGAAGGAGGTTGATCTTGTGTTGTTGTTGTAACAGCTGCTGTTGTTGCCTTGCTATCTGTGGGAGAGAATGGAATGAGGATGCTTTAGCATTGAATAAAAAGCAAACACATCGCTGTGCAACAATACTCCATCACACTTTTCCTTCTTTATCCCACCCCCACCTCTGTTTGCTTCCAGGTAGACACAAGGAACTGCAGATGCTGAAATCTTGAGACAACCGCAAAGTGCTTTAGTCTGGTGGACAAACAAGGAAGCGCAGGCACTGGTTTTACAAAAAAAAAGGCACAAAGTGCTGGAGGAACTCGGCGGGTCACGCAGCATCTCTGGAGAACATGGATTGGTGACGATTCAGGTTGGGGCCCTTTCTTCAGACTGAGGCAGACGGAACGATGATGATGTCAGTGGTACTTTATTGACACATGCACCAAGGTACTGCGACATTCTTTGTTTTTGCAAACAATCTGGTGAAATCATACAGCAGACTTCACCGAGGCAGTACACAAAGACTCATAGACTCATAGAGTCATAGAGTGATAGAGTGTGGAAACAGGCCCTTCTGCCCAACATGCCCACACCGGCCAGCATGTCCCATCTACACTCGTCCCACCTGCCTGCGTTTGGCCTATCCATGTACCTGTCTAAATGTTTGTTAAACGTTGCGATAGTCCCAGCCTCAACTACCTCCTGCAGCAGCTCGTTCCATATGCCCACCACCTTCTGTGTGAAAAAATTACCCTTCAGGTTCCTATTAAATCTTTCCCCCCTCACCTTAAACCCATGCACTCTGATTCCAGATTCCCCTACTCTGGGCAAGAGATTCTTGTGCGTCTACCCGAACTATTCCACTCATGGCTTTGTACACCTCTACGAGATCAGATAAGCTCTATATGAGTGGGCACGTTTCTGATGCCAACAATGTTTCAAAAGTTCTTAGTGGAGTCTTATCTTCTCACAGCAGCGATCCAGGCCTGCAGCCACACATGGCCTCAGGCGGCCCCCTCTTTCTCCCACCCCCCCCCTACCACCACCACGGGTCCCGCTTAGATCACGCAGGCCCCAAACAATCCAAGTTTGTCCAATCTCTCCACATAGGTAACACCTTCTAATCCGGGCTCCATCCTGTTTACTCCAGAGATGCTGCCTGTCCCGCTGAGTTACTCCAGTGTTTTGTTTACTCTAGTTCCTCTACCCACTGCGATGCACTCCGCCACTTCTATTGCTTGCCCCACAACAAAGGCAGCAGTTAGAAATATTGAAACATAAAAAATAGGTGCAGGAGGAGGCCATTCTGCCCTCCGAGCCAGCACCACCGCCATTCAATATGATCATGGCTGATCCAAAATCAGTGCCCCTTTCCTGCTTTCTCCCCATATCCCTTGATTCCTTTAGCCCTACGAGCTAAATCTAACTCTCTCCTGAAGACATTCAGAGAATTGGCCTCCACTGCCTTCTGTGGCAGAGAATTCCACAGATTCACAACTCTCTGAGTGAAAAAGTTTTTCCTCATCTCAGTCCAAAATGGCCAATGCCTTGAGTTGAGTTGGCAGACAGCACATGGAGAGAAGTCAGACTTTCTGCTGCCAAGATCCAGAGTGGATGGAAAGCTTGACCCAGAAATGAATACCTGATCTTTCATATTTCGCTTGGGCAGTTTACAGCCCAGTGGTATAAATATTGATTTCTCTAACTCCAAGTAACCCCAACATTCCCTCTCTCTCCATCCCCCCCCACCCAAGTCGCACCAGCTTCTCGTTTTCACCCAACAAACAGCCAACCATGGCCTGTTCCCTTTATCATTGTGACATTTTTTGCATATCTTTCATTCATTGTTCTTTATCTCTCTACATCATCATCTCTATCTCTCGATTCCCCTTTTCCCTAACTCGTCTGAAGAAGGGTCTCGACCCGAAACGTCACCCATTCCTTCTCTTCAGAGATGCTGCCTGTCCCGCTGAGTTACTCCAGCATTCTGTGTCTATCTTCGGTTTTAAACCAGCACCTGCATGCAGTCCCTTCCTACACACCTGGTCTTTCTTCCCTTCACCTGCAAACTTATAAACTATCAGGGGTTGCCATTTCCTGTGTCTAGGCCCATGTCAACGAACTATGTGCCCTCTCCAGGCCAAAGTGGTGACCTTATCGGGACATCGTTTAACCCACCACAGGTCTATGTTAAATTGATTGAATGCATTGGAAGATACAGCTTGGAAACAGGGCCTTTATAGGAACTGGACCATGAACGTTGAAAACGGTGCCAAAACCTAGGTGCATCCTGCATGCAGGCCTAGTAGACTATTTCTGTACACTTGCTAATTGAGGAGTGGGGGTTTGGCAATACTCTACTGGACAGTTTGTAAGAAAAAGACTTTCACTGTGTTGGCACTTCGCACATGTGACAGAAAAAGCACCATTGAACCAACCATTGAATGGAGAACCATGTTGGCCATCGATCACCCGCTCACACTAGTTTTAACAATGATCCCATTACCACATCCGTATTCCACACACTGGGAGCAATCTACAGAGGGCCAACTAACCTACAAACCCGCGCGTCTTTGGGATGCGTGAGGAAACCGGAGCACCCGTGGGAAACCCACGCGGTCACAGGCAGAGTGTGCAAACTCCGCGCACAGACAGACACGAGGTCAGCATCCAAACCGAGTTTCTGGCGCTGTGAGGCAGCAGCTCGCAGGCATCATGTTCGAAAACATCGCACAAATTAGACTGGAAATACAACTTAATTAGACTAACAATCAGCTACACTGGAAGATTAGTTGCAGTGCACAGTTCTGACTTGCTGGCAGATTGCAATTCAGAAGTTGATTGCTAGTTCATCAGGAACAAAAGCTGCCGAGCCGACCAAAAGATACAAAGTGAAGTGACACAATGCTAATTAAATGAAGTGATTTTATTGTTTACCAGCACTGTTGTTACACTCATCCCAATTTTTTGCTTTGCTGCAGATTACAGCTGATTATTTCAAGGTAAGACTGCCTTTTAAATACAGCACAATTAAAATAGAAAACAGGCAAATGAACGAGCTCGTAAATTGTGCTCTTACTAATAACAAACCTTTGACATATGCATATGTACGATGAATGGCGGTGTGTGATAGGAAGCCAATTCCTTATTATTAGGGTCAATAATTTATTATCTATCAGGACAAAAGACTTTGGACTTTGACTGTTTTTTTAAACAAGTCACCTGTGGCATGTTTTTATCACTGGGAAGGCGAGTTGTTTTCATGTAGCAGAATTAAGATAAATCCGTGTTAATTTTAAAGAATATATATTCACAGGCAACTGTGGGACGGGCATGGTGATGCAGCGGGTGGAGCTGCTGCCTTACAACGTCAGAGACCCAGGTTCGATTCTGACCGCGGGTGCTGTCTGTGCAGAGTTTGCATGTTCTCCCCTGTGACTGTGTGGGTTTTCTCCGGGCGGGGAGAAACCGCAGCACCTGGAGGAAACCCACGCGGTCACGGGGTGAAAAACGTACAAACTCCGTACGGACAGCACCCGAAGACAGGATCGAACTCGGATTCATACGTTCTTATCTTAGAGGAACAGAATTGGACCATTCGGCCCATCAAGTCTACTCCGCCATTCAATCATGGCTGATCTATCTTTCTCTCTCAATCCCATTCTCCTGCCTTCTCCCCATCACCCCCTGACACCCGTACAAATCAAGAATCTATCTATCTCCGCCTTAAAAATATCCACTGACTTGGCCTCCACAGCCGCCTGTGGCAACGAATTCCACTGATTCACCACCCTCTGACTCAAGAAATTCCTCCACATCTCCTTTCTAAAGGTACGTCCTTTTACTCTGAGGCTGTGGCCTCTGGTCCTGGACTCGCCCACTAGTAGAAACATCCTCTCCACATCCACTCTATCCAGGTCTTTTCACTATTCGGTAAGTTTCAACTAGGTTCCCCCCTCGTCCCTCTAAACTCCAGCGAGTCTGTGGCACTATGAGGAGGCAGTAGCTTTACCGCTGCACCACTGTGCCGTACAATAATTGTGCCTTCATCTTTTACCAAAGTGTCACTTCCTTGAACTAACTGTGTTCCTTGTAGCCTTGATCGGCAACAATAGGCTGGCACGGTGGCGCAGCGGTAGAGTTGCTACCCAGACTATGGGTGCTGCCTGTAGGGGGTTTGTACGTTCTCCCCATGACCTGTGTGATGCTTTTCTCCGAGATCTTTGGTTTACTCCCACGCTCTGTAGACGTACAGATTTGCAGGTTAATTGGCTTGGTGTAACTGCAAATTGTCCCTAGTGGTGTGTGGTATCGTGTTAGTGCGCGGCGATCGCTGGTCGGCGCGGACTCGGTGGGCCGAAGGGACTGTTTCCGTGCTGTATCTCTAAAGTAGACCAAACTAAACTAAACATGAGAAAGCAGGAAGCAATGGTATTGTCTATATTGAAGGTAGGCACAAAATGCTGGAGTAGCTCAACGGGACAGGCAGCATCTCTGGGGATGAAATGGGTGATGTTTCTTGAAGAAGGAAGGCAGTGGAGGCCAATTCTCTGAATGCATTCAAGAGAGAGCTAGATAGAGCTCTTAAGGATTGCGGAGTCAGGGGGTATGAGGAGAAGGCAGAAACGGGGTACTGATTGAGAATGATCAGCCATGATCACATTGAATGGCGGTGCTGGGTCGAAGGGCCGAATGGCCTCCTCCTGCACCTATTGTCTATTGTGTTTGGTCATTCCCCTGTGACCCCCCTGGGTTTTCTCCAGGTGCTCCGGTTTCCCCCCATATTCCAAAAGGGGGCAGTTTTCGGCAACCTAGGTTAATTGGCTTCTGAAAAATTGTCCTGAGTGAATAGGATAGAACTGGAGAACGGGGTGATTGTTGTTCGGTGTGGACTCGATGGGCCAATGGGCCTGTTTCCACCGTATCACTAAAACTAAAAAACTAAAACTAAATCAAAGATAGACACAAAACGCTGGAGTAACTCAGCGGGTCAGGGTGGCATCTCTGGAGAAAAGGAATCGATGGCATTTTGAATCAGACTGAGAGCTAAATCAACAGATTAACGAATCAGTCTGAAGAAGGGTCTCGACCCAAAACGTCACCCATTCCTTCTCTCCAGAGATGCCGCCTGTCCCGCTGAGTTACCCCAGCATTTTGTGAGTACCTTCGATTTAAACCAGCCATCTGCAGTTCTTTCCTACACGGTATTGTCTATATCTTTGATTTAATTAAAGGCAGATTTATTACATTTTGTTTCTCACACCGTACTAGATGTGCGCTCTGAACCATTGTGAAACTGCCCGCTCTAGGCACTACTTTGCTCCCCGATACACCCCAACACAAACTGAGGTGAAAGCTACCTGGATATACAGAGTTCCACATCAGGCATCCAAGTGAATCGCCCTGAAGGCAAAGAGTGTCGGATTTAATCAACAGTCCGTGAGGTGTGAAGAAAGGCCAATTGGTTTTCACAGTCCTGATGCTTTTTATGCCATTACAGTTCACACCAAAGATGTGAGCTGTTACCTCCAGCTCACTCCTTGCCATTTTTGCTGGTACTTGCTGTGTCCATGTAGGCCGTACAGTTAGTTCACACAGCACTCAGTGGAAAAAAAAGGCTCACTCCACTCATAGAGTCAACAGCATGGAAACAGGCCCTTCGGCCCGACTTGCCCACCAGCTGACCAACATGCCCCATCTGCACTAGTTCCACCCTAGAGAGTCATAGAGTCATAGTCTTACAGCGTGGAAACAAGCTCTCCGGCCCAATTTGCCCAGGCTGCCCAACATGAGTACATACAGGTCAATAATGTTGTGTCCTTATTGTTTTGATGTGGTTATGCTTTATTCTTAATTGTTAACTGTATGTTTGTGTTGTCATTTGTGAGCGGAGCACCAAGGCACATTCCCTGTATCTGCACATACTTGGCCAAGTATGCCCCATCTACACTAGTCCCACGTTATAGAGTCAGAGTCTTACAGTGTGGAAACAGGCCCTCTGGCCCAACTTGCCCACGCTGACCAACATGCCCCATCTACACTCGTCCCACCTCATAGAGTCATAGTCTTTCAGTGTGGAAACAGGCCCTTTGGCCCAACTTGCCCACGCCGCCCAACATGCCCCATCTATGCTGAATCCCACCTGCCCGCGTTTGGCCCATATCCCTCTAAACCTGACCTATCCATGTGACCCATGAGCTATCCATCCATTTGTGAAAGTATGGATTGTTTGAAAAGTTTGCCATCGGACTGTGGCCCCTGTTAACTGTGGCCCTTCGCTGGCAAATGGTAGATAGACACAAGATGCTGGAGCAACTCAGCGGGACAGGCAGCATCTCTGGAGAGAAGGGACAGGTGATGTTTCGGGTCGAGGCCCTTCTTCAGACTGAGAATTGAGGAAAGGGAAGTGAGAGATGCAGACGGTGATATATGGAGAGATACAGAACAAATGAATGAAAGAGAGGCAAAAAAGTAACGCCGATCGAGGAAAGTGGAGCCCACAATGGTCCATTGTTGGCTGTGGGCGAGGTGATGACGCGTTATACAGACAGTGAAACTCAAACAGAATGACAGTGAGACTAGTACGACGCCGAGGGTGGGTCTTAGACTCCCCCTGGCTGTGGACGGGCTGGTTGACGTGCCCCCCCCGACCCCCCACCCCGGAGTTGCACTCACTTGTTCCTGCTGTTGCTTGGCCAGCTCCATTTGCTGCCGCTGCTTCTCCATCTGCGAGGCCGCCAGCTTCTTCTGCTCGTCGTGCGCCGCCAGCAGCTGCTCCCGTAGGCTGGTCAGCTGGTTGATCATCGCCATCAGCTGCCGCTCCTTCTCCGCCAGGCTCTCGGGGGTCCCTGCCACCCGCAGAGAGAGGGAGAGAGAGGGAGAGGGAGGGGAGAGGGAGGGAGAGAGGGAGGGAGGGAGAGAGAGGGAGAGGGAGGGAGAGGGTGGGAGAGAGAGGGAAAGGAGGGAGAGGGAGGGAGGGAGAGGGAGGGAGGGAGGGAGAGGAGGGAGAGAGAGAGAGAGAGGGAGGGAGGGAGGGAGGGAGGGAGGGAGGGAGGGAGGGAGGGAGGGAGGGAGGGAGGGAGGGAGGGAGGGAGGGAGGGAGGGAGGAGGGAGGGAGGGAGGGAGGGAGGGAGGGAGGGAGGGAGGGAGGGAGGGAGGGAGGGAGGGAGGGAGGGAGGGAGGGAGGGAGGGAGGGAGGGAGGGAGGGAGGGAGGGAGGGAGGGAGAGAGAGAGAGAGAGAGAGAGAGAGAGAGAGAGAGGGAGGGAGGAATGATTAGATAGAAACATGGAAACATAGGAAAATAGGTGCAGGAGTAGGCCATTTGGCCCTTCGAGCCAGCACCGCCACGATTATTCAACATGATCCTCTCAAACCAGTACCCCGTTCCTGCTTTCTCCCCGTATCCCTTGATTCCCTTAGCCCTAAGAGCTAAATCTAACTCTCTCTTGAAGCCACAAAATGCTGGGGGAACTCAACGGGTCAGGCAGCGTCTCTGGATAAAAGGAGCAGGTGACATTCATACGTCACCTTGGAGCACAATTAGGCCATTCGGCCCTTCGTGTCCAACCTCCCTCTCAACCCGGAGGGCGGCACGGTAGCGCAGCGGTAGAGTTGCTGCTTTACAGCGAATGCAGCGCCGGAGACTCAGGTTCGATCCTGACTACGGGTGCTGCACTGTAAGGAGTTTGTACGTTCTCCCCGTGACCTGCGTGGGTTTTCTCCGAGATCTTCGGTTTCCTCCCACACTCCAAAGACGTACAGGTATGTAGGTTAATTGGCTGGGTAAATGTAAAAATTGTCCCTAGTGGGTGTAGGATAGTGTTAATGTACGGGGATCGCTGGGCGGCACGGACTTGGTGGGCCGAAAAGGCCTGTTTCCGGCTGTATATATATGATATGATATGATAACCCCATTCTCCTGCCTTCTCAAACACCACTGGCATTTCTACCTCACCACCACCCCTGGCAACATGGGAAAAAGGTGAAGGCTGTCCAACCTATCTCTGCGCTCGTGATTTTACACACTGAACCTCCAACACTTCAGTGAAAATACTCCAAGCCTGGCCAACCTCGCCCCTGTAGCTAATACACTCTAACCCAGGCGTCATTCCGATAAGCCTCTTCTGCACCCTTTCCAAAGCCTTCACATCCTTCCCTTAATGGGGTGTCACCAGAACTACAAACAACATGTGCCCAACCAAAGTCCGATAAAGCTGCATCGTGACTTCCTAACCCTGATCGTCAATGCTCCGACCTCTGAGAGCAAGCCCACCACACACCTTCTTTACCACTCTGTCTACCTGTGTTGCCGCTTTGAGGGAGTTATGGACTTGGACCACAAGATCCCTCTGTACATCAATGCTGTTAGGAGTCTTGCCATGAATTGTACATTTTCCACTTGCATAGAAACATAGAAAATAGGTGCAGGAGGAGGCCATTCGGACCTTCGAGCCAGCACCGCCATTCATAGTGATCATGGCTGATCATCTACAATCAGTGACCCGTGCCTGCCTTCTCCCCATATCCCTTGATTCCACTAGCCCCTGGAGCTCTATCTAACTCTCTTTTAAATTCATCCAGTGAATTGGCCTCCACTGCCTTCTGTGGCAGAGAATTCCACAAATTCACAACTCTCTGGGTGAAAAAGTTCCTTCTCACCTCAGTTTTAAATGGCCTCCTCCTTTATTCTGAGAAAAGAAATTGGGTTTTTGAAATCCAGAATTCCTTCTGATGTTTGGCAGAAACTCCATCCTTTATTCTTAGACTGTGTGGCCCCTGGTTCTGGACTCCCCCAGCATTGGGAACATTTTTCCTGCATCTAGCTTGTCCAGTGCTTTTATACTTTTATACATCTCGATAAGATCCCCTCTCATCCTTCTAAACTCCAGTGAATTTGATCTCCCGAAGTGCAGCACCTCACATCTGCTGAGATTAAACTCCGTCTGACATTTCTCCACCCATTTCTGTAGCTGAGCTATATCCCGCTGTAAACTTTGACAGCCTTCTTCACAGTCTGTGACCCCAGCGATCTCGGTGTCATCTGCGAAGTTACTACGCAACCTGTTTACATTGACACGTTCCACAAACAGCAGAGGTCCCAGCGCAGATCCCTGCGGAACTCCACTGGTCACGGGCCTCCAGCCTGAATACCGTTCTTCCACCACAACCCTCTGTCTTCTCTCAGCAAGCCGGTTCTGAATCCATAGTCATCCCAAGTTAATCTTTCTCCTGTGCAACTTAATCTTCTGCATCAGCCTACCACGGGTACGTTATCAAACGTTTCACTAAAATCTATGTATACCATATCCATCGAATTGATAACTCTGGCCACTTCCTCTTCTCCCCTCTCCCATCGGGCGAAATGTATAGAAGTGTGAGAACGCACACCTCCAGATTCAGGGACAGTTTCTTCCCAGCTGTTATCAGGCGACTGAACCATCCTACCACAACCAGGGAGCAGTGCTGAACTACTATCTACCTCATTGGTGACCCTCGGACTATCCTTGATCGGACTTTACAGGCTTTACCTTCCTCTAACTGTTATTTCCTTATCATGTATCTATACACCGTGACTGGCTCGATTGTAATCATGTATTTTAGTTTAGTTTAGAGATACAGCGCGGAAACAGGCCCTTCGGCCCTCCGGGTCTGCGCCGACCAGCGATCCCCGCACACTAACGCTATCCTACACCCACTAGGGACAATTTTTACATTTGCCCAGCCAATTAACCTACCGATCTATACGTCTTTGGAGTGTGGGAGGAAGCCGAAGATCTCGGAGAAAACCCACGCAGGTCACGGGGAGAACGTACAAACTCCGTACAGACAGCACCCGTAGTCAGGATCGAACCTGGGTCTCCGGCGCTGCATTCGCTGTAAGGCAGCAACTCTACCGCTGCGCCACCGTGACCGCCTTATTGTCTTACCACTGACAGGTTAGCACGCAACAAAAGCTTTTCACTGTACCTCGTAATAAATTAAACTTAACTAAGCCAAGCCCACCAGTTCTGGTGACATCCTCGTGAATCTTTTCTGCATCCTAGGCAACTTAATTGGATGCATAGCTTGGCTGTGGTTTGGTAAAAAAAACTGTTCTACAGGCAGAGAAGAGGGCTTTCTGGTACAGCTTGTGTGATCAGCCACTGCCAAGGTAAATGTCACACCACTGGGAAATCAAACAATCTTATTGAGGTGGCAAAGCTTCCAACGCTAGTGTCTTTGACTCCTGCAAGCTCCCGGCTTTCCAGAATGCGTTCGGAATGAACTTGTTCCATGGCTCGGGGTGGGTTGGGAAGTCACAGCTTGCTTTTGATTGAAAGTGAGACAAAAAGACGAGTACATCTTGAGGGCAGAAGAGGCCGGGAGAACCCAAATGGTAACGGAGCATCACCAGATTAATTGCAAGAACTATTGCAACTATTGCCAGTCAGTGGATATTTTTACAGCCGGGATAGACAAATTCTTGACTAGAACGGGTGGATGTGGAGAGGATGTTTCCACTGGTGGGAGAGACTAGGACCAGAGGTCACAGCCTCAGAATTAAAGGACGTTCCTTTGGGGAGGAGATGACTAATTTTTTTAGTCAGGGGGGGCGGTGAATCTGCGGAAATCATTGCCACCGAAGGCTGTGGAGGCCGTCGATGGATATTTTTAAGGACGGGATAAATATATTCTTGACTAGAACGGGTGTCAGGGGTTATGGGGAGACGGGCAGGAGAATGGGATTTGGAGGCAGGGATCAGCCATGATTGAATGGCGGAGTGGACTCGATGGGCCGAATGGCCTGATTCTTCTCCTATAGCTTGTGAACTTGTGAACTCTGTATTTGATTGCCAGCCTGAGGAGTTTGGTTTTAGTTTAGTTTATCATTGCACGTCTACCGAGGTACGTTATGTTTTCATCGGTCCCATGATGCTCGCTGCCCTCCCAGAGAAGAAACTGTGCTAAGCTGTGCTTATTCCCTTTAGACTGTATCTGTACACTGATGACTACACTGTAGTCATGTATAGTCTTTCTGCTGACAGGATAGTACGCAGCAAAAGCTTTTCACTGTACCCCAAAATTAAACTAAATTAAGCGAAACTATTTGGACAGAGTGGGGAGAAAGCAATCCATGAGATCTTGCACAAATAGGTTAGTTTAATTTGGTTTAGTTTATTACTGTCACGTGCATTGAGGTACAGTGATTACAATCAAGCCAGCCACAGTTTACAGATACAGGATAAAGGGTAATAATGTTTAGTGCAAGGTAAAGTCCAATGAAGTCCGATTAAGGATAGTCCAAGGGTCTCCAATGAGGTAGATGGAAGGTCAGGGCCTCTCTCTAGTTGGTAATGGGATGGTTCAGTTGCCTGATAACAGCTGGGAAGAAACTGTCTCTGAATCTGGAGTCAGTCCTTGAGTAATTTAGAAGGATGAGAGGGGATCTTATTGAAACATATAAGATTATTAAGGGGTTGGACACGTTAGAGGCAGGAAACATGTTCCCAATGTTGGGGGAGTCCAGAACCAGGGGCCACAGTTTAAGAATAAGGGGTAGGCCATTTAGAACGGAGATGAGGAAAAACCTTTTCAGTCAGAGAGTTGTAAATCGGTGGAATTCTCTGCCTCAGAAGGCAGTGGAGGCAAAGAGCTAAATAGAGCTCTTAAAGATAACGGAGTCAGGAGGTATGGGGAGAAGGAAGGAACGGGGTACTGATTGAGAATGATCAGCCATGATCACACTGAATGGTGGTGCTGGCTCGAAGGGCCGAATGGCCTCCTCCAGCACCTATTGTCTATTGTCATGGCCTGAATGTACATTTGCTTAGCTGCTCAATGTTGATCGATGTGATAGAGAGCTCCTAGCTTATAAAACAAGTTACATTCAATGCAGACATATTCTTTGATATGGAGTCACAGAGATACAAATCCTTGATGGTGCAGCTAAATAATTTAGAGAGGTGAGAGATCTCAAAAGTTTCTGCGGTGTGGAGTCATGCAATTTGGTAGTTGGAATGAAGACATAGGCTATTTTCTAAATGGGGGGGAGAATTTAGAAATTGGGGATGCAAAAGGGACTTCGAAGTGCTGGTGCAGGATTCCTAAAGTCATCTGCAAGTCGAATCGGTAGTAAGGAAGGCAAATGCAATGCTCGCATCTATTTTGGGAGAGGTAGAATACTAAAACAGGGATGTGACCCTGGATGTATAAGGCACTGGTCAGACCGCATTTGGAGCATTGTGAGCAGCTTTGAGCCCCATATCTGAGGTAGGGTGTGCAGGCTCTGGAGAGGGACCCGAGGAGGCTTATGAGAATGATCCCAGGAATGATTGGATTAACATACGACGGCGTTTGTCGGCACTGGGCCTGTGCTCGCTGGGGTTTAGAAGGACGAGGGGAGGGATCTCATTGAAACTTACCGAATAGTGAAATGCCGGGATAGAGTGGATGTGGAGAGGATGTTTCCACTAGTGGGAGAGTCTAGGACCAGAGGGCACAGCCTCAGAATAAAAGGACGTACCTTTACGTAATTCCACAGATGAGCCTGACCCGTTGACACATGCAGAAGCACACAGACACAAGTATACACAAACACATAAAAACACACATGCACACAGACACACACACACACACACACACACTCACACAAGTACACTCTAACACGTACAGACACACACAGAGACACACGCAGAAACACACAGACACAAATACACACACATAAACCCGCACAAACACACACACACACACACACACACATAGTCACATGCACACATACACACACATAAACCTGCACAAACACACACACACACACACATATATGCAAGATACACGCAGATATAGCCACACACAGACACACACACACAAATATACACAAACCAAAATGGACACACACACAGACACATGCACACACACACACACACACACGTGGCCACATGCACACATACACACAAATGTACACACACATGTAGACACGCACACATACATAAATGTACACAAACACATGTAGACACACACACATACATAAATGTACACAAACACATGTAGACACACACACATACACATAAATGTACACAAACACATGTAGACACACACACATACACATAAATGTACACAAACACATGTAGGCACACACACACACACACACACACACATACACAAATGTACACAAACACATGTAGACACATGTACACACATACACACACACACACAGAGTCCCATTTACAAGCCAGTAATTCCAGACCATAATAGTGTGTTTGTGATCCTACGACATGGGAGTTTACATTCCTGCTTTCCTTCAGCTTGTGTATGAAATGATCTGGTCTCCATGCTCCTGGCTAGTCCCGGCCTCACCAGGCCCCGTGCTCCCGGCTGCCCGGCCTCACCAGTCTCCATGCTCCCGGCTAGTCCCGGCCTCACCAGGCCCCGTGCTCCCGGCTGGCCTAGCCTCACCAGGCTCCCTTCTCCCCTCTGGCCCGGCCTCACCAGGCCTTGTGTTCCCGGCTGGCCCGGCCTCACCAGGCCCCATTCGCCCGGCCTCACCAGGCCCCGTGCTCCCAGCTTCACCAGGCTCCGTGCTCCCGGCCTCACCAGGCCCCATGCTCCCGGCTGGCCTAGCCTCACCAGGCTCCCTTCTCCCCTCTGGCCCGGCCTCACTAGGCCCCGTGCTCCCGGCTAGTGCCGGCCTCACCAGGCCTCGTGCTCCCGGCCGCACCAGGCTCCCTTCTCCCCTCTGGCCCGGCCTCACCAGGCCCTGTGTTCCCAGCTGGCCTGGCCTCACCAGGCTCGTGCTCCCGGCTGCACCAGGCTCCGTGCTGGACTCTTGGACAGGGCAGATGACCCCACAAGAAGGTGCGCGTGAGATTCATTTGCCCCAGGAGGGCAACTCTCCCAACAACAGACAATAATCGCTAGTGTCACGGCAGGCAGCTAGTCTGCGGGATGAATAAACCAGAGGCTGTTTTTAACAGCTCACTGTGCGGCCTGGCCCTTTAGATGTGTGTGTTTGAAGGGACGGCAAAAACAGAAAAGACCTTCTGCTAAAATGTCACGAGGAGAAAAGAAGCTGCTGCTTTCACGGCAGGAATGTCGATTGTCTTCTCTCAGCGGCCCATGGAAGTTGGCCCAGTGTGTTGTGCTGCACCCGCACTAGAGCGGTAGGTAATCATCCTCGGGAGAAGATTACAAAGAGGCAAGAGATTTGCAGCAGCACTCCGTCCAGCTTCAAGGCACAGATGAACCACGGAATAAACAGGCCCCGTCAGAAAAAGTGTTCTTAATAGCTAACTGGGGAACCTTTGACCAAAATGGTTCGAGAATGTCATGTTTTCGAATGGTTTGTAAACTGCAATAACTCACATTCTTAAGTATCTGTTCCATATTTAAAACAAAAGGCTCAGAACTACCACTAGTCCATTAGACAGCATTTGATCTACATTGAAAATGGTGGGTGAAACCTTTTGAACTGTGGACAGCAGTCAATGGGTGTTTTAAGTTTAATTGACAATGCTGGTGTATTTAAGGAGCTGTTGTCTAGACTGGGCTATCCTCGTTTCTTATTGTTCCACTGACATTATGTGGAGGTCAGACGTGGCAGAATAAACAGGACCTACAGTCTCAAAGCTGTGCATTATTAAACATATTTATAAAACAGTAACTCTCTTCTTCGCGAGCCCATTACTGGAATTGCCACTTTGCTCTCTTTAATGAACAAGCAGAAACCAAATCAGGTTCCGGAATAAAAACCCTGACTTTTCGTCAGAACTACTGAACATCACCAGATCCTTGCCCAAATATGACATGAGATGGCTTTGTAAAGTTGCACAAATAAATTAGGAGGCCTGACGAAAATATCGTGCCGTTCAAAGTTATTTTCAGTGGCTTGCATCCTGTTAGGTTTACAGTTAAGTTACTTTCTTTAAACACACACAGACCACAGAGATGTACACACACTGACACACACACACACAATCTCAGACACACACCAACATACACGGGCACGCACGCACGCACGCACACACACAAACACAGATACAGACGCACAAATTCAGACACACACTCAAAAGAGATACACGCAAACAAACTCACGCACAAACTCAGATACGCGGACATAGACACACAAACATAGACACGGACACACAAACAGACACACACACACACACACACACACAAACATGGACACACGCACGTACACACATGCAGGCACACACGCTCACGCAAAAGCCACACACAAATAAACAGACACACACACACACACACACACACAATCTCAGACACACACCGACATACACGGGCACGCACGCACGCACACACACAAACACAGATACAGACGCACAAATTCAGACACACACACACACAGACACGCACTCAAAAGAGATACACACAAACAAACTCACGCACAAACTCAGATACGCGGACATAGACACACAAACATAGACACGGACACACAAACAGACACACACACACACACACACACACACACAAACATGGACACACGCACGTACACACACGCTCACGCAAAAGCCACACACAAATAAACAGACACACACACACACATACACAAACACAGACACACACAAGCAAACACGCACACACACACACGAACGCACACACACAAACACAGCCCCACACACACACACACACACACACACACACACACACACACACACATACAACAAATAATCACAAAAGGCACACAAACACAAATACAAAGCAGGGAGAGGGTGCAAGGACAAATTGAATTGATCATTTACCCAACCTTTAATCTCCCCGATGTGTCCCGATCCCATGGCGAGGAGCTTGTCCTTCCAGTCCTTTGATAACAACTTCTCGATGCTTGGAGTTTCTGGTGGGGACAAACGCGGAGAGAGGTTTTTTTTTTAAGAAAGGTTTAATCTCCGACAAAAGCCCATGCAAAGTTCAGCTGCACAATAAAGCATCTCTTCCCATCTCGCTGGCTCGGTCCACGCGTTCAATCGTTAAAAAAAAAAAAACAGATAAGAATTATTTAATCATCTGCTCTTTGAAAATCATTAGCCTGACCGCAAACAATGAAACTGTTGTCACGTGCTACGATTGTCTGGGATTCTGGAGGGAGACCATCTCGGCAGCTCGCCGGTCTTTCCAGGTGACCCCTCTGGATATAATAGCGCAGACTTAAAGCAGGATATTTTGAGTTTGTTCCAGTGGATCAAAAGAGTTGAAAGTGAAGTAGGCGGAAAGAGCGAGACGGTCACTTGATGGGCGGTACTGCTGTAAGTCCTAGAAGCGGCCTTAATGAGCGAGGGCTTCCACACCTGGGGGCTAAAGTCGGGGTGTCTACCCTTGATCGGTGAGCCGGTCAGTCTTCTCTCAGCTTCAAATCCTGCAGTGATTTCCACTCTCGCTAAATTCCGATGGTGGTTTCGAGGGAAGTGCAGCCTCTGCTTTTTTAAAAAAAACTCGGGCCTGCCTGCTAAAGGATTGGAGGTGCAGCTGTGGGCTGCCGAAGTGCGGGGAGCAATCAGAAGAAGCTGTTAGCAGCTGTGCCGAGCAAAACCCTGCCATCATCCCAACAGGTGGTTTGACACTCCCGAACAATGGTCCGAAGCATTGGGCCGAGTTCTGACATTGAAACCGAACAACAAATGGCCCGGGCAGCAGGGTATCAGAACTTGCTGCGATGGAGTGATACAGTGCGGAAACAGGCCCTTCGGCCCAACCTGCCCACACCGGCCAACATGTCCCAGCTACACTAGTCCCACCTGCCTGCGCTTGGTCCATATCCCTCCAAACTGGTCCTATCCATGTACCTGTTTAACTGTTTCTTAAACGTTGCGATAGTCCCAGCCTCAACTAAAGTTTAGAAGGATGAGAGGGGATCTTATACAGACATATAAAAATTATAAAAGGACTGGACAAGCTGGATGCAGGAAAAATGTTCCCAATGTTGGGGGAGTTCAGAACCAGGGGCCACAGTCTAAGTATAAAGGGGAGGCCATTTAAAACTGAGGTGAGAAAAACTTTTTCACCCAGAGAGTTGTGAATTTGTGGAATTCTCTGCCACAGAAGGCAGTGGAGGCCAATTCACTGGATGAATTTAAAAGAGAGTTAGATACAGATGGGGCGAGTGGAATCAAGAGATATGGGGAGAAGGCAGGCACAGGTTACTGATTGTGGATGATCAGCCATGATCACAATGAATGGCGGTGCTGGCTCGAAGGGCCAAATGGCCTCCTGCTGCAACTATTTTCTATGTCTCTGTTTAACAACCTCCTCTGGCAGCTTGTTCCATACACCCACCACCCTGTTATTCACTAACAGGTTCTATCGTTCCCTGAGGTAGCCGGGGATTTCCAACCGAAGAAGGTCTGAAGAAGGGTCTCGACCCGGAACGTCACCCATTCCTTCTCTCCAGAGATGTTGCCTGTCCCGCTGAGTTACTCCAGCATTGTGTGTCTAGCTTTGATTTCCAACATGTTTCTTTGTTTGAAGCTTCCAGCCATGAGCAGCGTCGTTTTGGAAACAAAGCAAAACGCCATGGTGTGAAGCAGAGTCCTTCCAAACCCCCTGTGCCACCAAACCACCTCTCAGTGCCCGAGTGAGGGATGTGAAGCAAGCAAATAACCTAAGGTTTGTTTTCAGTGAGGGAGAGCAGGTATCCCCCTCTAGGGTAATGATATATTTGCCAAAATGAGGGTAAGAACAAATGTGAAAAATAGATGTGTGACTGTTAAAGGGGTCAATTTATGGAATAGTTGCAACAATGAATTGTTGCAACAATGAAATGCACGGTAGCGCAGCGGTAGAGTTGCTGCTTTACAGCGAATGCAGCGCCGGAGACTCAGGTTCGATCCTGACTACGGGTGCTGCACTGTAAGGAGTTTGTACGTTCTCCCCGTGACCTGCGTGGGTTTACTCCGAGATCTTCGGTTTCCTCCCACACTCCAAAGACGTACAGGTATGTAGGTTAATTGGCTGGGTAAATGTAAAAAATTGTCCCTAGTGGGTGTAGGATAGTGTTAGTGTACGGGGATCACTGGGCGGCACGGACTTGGAGGGCCGAAAAGGCCTGTTTCCGGCTGTATATATATGATATGATATGATATGAAAAGAGTGTAGTAATATGTGTAAATTCAAGAAAATGTTCAAAAATAATATATTTGAAAGATACAAAATATGTGATCAGCACTGAGAAATGACTAGCATGACAGAAACGATGGGTCGTGACTAGATTTGTGTTTCGTTTATCTGCTTCTGACTTATGACATTTGCCTTACAGCGAATGCAGCGCCGGAGACTCAGGTTCGATCCCGACTACGGGCGCCGTCTGTATGGAGTTTGTACGTTCTCCCCGTGACCTGCGTGGGTTTTCTCCGAGATCTTCGGTTTCCTCCCACACTCCAAAGACGTGCAGGTATGTAGGTTAATTGGCTGGGCAAATGTAAAAATTGTCCCTAGTGGGTGTAGGATAGTGTTAGTGTGCGGGGATCGCTGGGCGGCGCAGATCCGGTGGGCCGAAGGGCCTGTTTCTGCGCTGTATCTCTAAATCTAAAAATCTAAATCTAAATCTTATGATGTTGTGTATTTTTTAAGTTCTATTTTGTTAAGTATTAAAGGGAGCACATCAAGCTTTGGCTTCTGCCTACACCTTTATTTTTCGGTCAGAAAATATCATGTGTGATTATATTGTTTTATTTTTGATACAATGATTTTGCACTATTTGACTTTCACAAATGTACGGTCAATCTGTTGTATTGTATTGACCGGAAAATAAACAAATTTTAAAAATATATATTTTCCGATTAATCAAGATTAAGCCATTTTAAAAGCTTTATGCTGGAGGTTAATTTTTCTGATCTTTTAACTGCATCAATAATCAGAGAATTTTTGGAGATACCCAAAACGTCACCTTCTCCAGAGATGCTGCCTGACCCGCTGAGTTACTCCAGCACTTTGTGTCTTTTTTTTGTAAACCAGCAGCTACAGTTCCTTGTTTCTCCAATATTTTTAGTTTAGTTTTGAGATGCGGGTCGCAAACAGGCCCTTCGGCCCACCGGGCCCATGCCAACCAGCGATCCCCGCACACTAGCACTATCCTACACCACACTTGGGACGATTTGCATTTATACCAAGCCAATTAACCTACAAACCTGGACGTCTTTGGAGTGTGGGTGGAAACCCAAGATCTTGGAGAAAACCCAACGCGGGTCACGGGGAGCAGGTACAAAACTCCGTACAGACGGCGCCCGTAGTCAGGATGGAACCGGGGTCTCTGGCGCTGTAAGGCAGCAACTCTACCGCTGCGCCACCGTGCTGCCCTTTCTCAGATTATTGAAGAAGTTGAAAGATCAGAAATATTAAATTCCAGCGTAAAGGTTTAAAATAGCTTAATCTTGATGCATCAGTTATTCACAGATTAAAGACTGGTGAATCAGGTCCACCCTGCCTTCGATGAAACCACATAACAATGGTACTGTATTGTCACATAGAAAATAGGTGTAGGAGGAGGCCATTTGGCCCTTCGAGCCAGCACCGCTCCACCACACAGGTACCGAGGTAAAGTGTAATTCCTTTTTGCATACAGGTCAGTACAAATCTTACGACACACAAACACAATTATAGTTAAGCACAAGAGTGTGAGAATATGAGATTGCACTGAAGCAGTTCGCAAGAGTGGCCACGCTCCCAGCGCCATCTTGTACCCTTCACGTTCTTACAAAATACATACAATAATCAAAGGCTCCATCGACACACATTCAAGCCAGGTGGATTTATTTTTAAAAAACAAGTAATTTTGTGTTGGAAGTTTGGCCGGCAACAGAGCAGGAGGCTTGAAACCCCCTGCAACAAAGGCTGCGTTTGTTAATGCATCACCAGTGCTCGCAGGGACCTGGGAGAATGAATAGCTCTTAAGGGCTGACGGAATCAAGGGATGTGGGGAGAAAGCAGGATTGTGGATGATCAGCCGTGATCATATTGAACTAGCGGTGCTGGCTCGAAGGGCCGAATGGCCCACTCCTGCACCTCTTTTGCATGTTTCTAATGAACGGGAAAGACGTGTGCCACACCAGGTGGTTTACACTTTCAGCTGGGGAGACGATAATAAGAGCTTACAAAGACGTTGCAATTCGTGTCCCATTCAAAGACACGCAGGAGAATCAAGGACCCCCACTGTGCTGGAGTGGCTCAGCGGGTCAGGCAGCATCCCCCGTAGAACATAGAGGGTCAACACGGTGGCGCAGCGGTAGAGTTACTGCCTCAAAGAGCCAGAGATCCGTGGTTCGATCCTGGCTGCGGGTGCTGTCTGTGCGGAGTTTGCACGTTCTTCCTGTCACCCACCGCATGGGTTTTCTCCGGGTGCTCCGACTTCCTCCCACATCCCAAAGACGTGCAGGTTTGTAGGTTGATTTGCGTCTGTAAATTGTCCCTCGTGTGTCAGATAGAACTAGTGTACGGGTGGTCATTGTTTGGTGCGGACTCGGTGGGCTGAAGGGCCTGTTTTTACGCTGCATCTCTAAACTAAACTAAACTAAACTAAACTAATAGGTGATAGGTGATGTTTTGGATTAGGACCCTCCTTCAGTTTGCCCCAACACGTCACCTATCCATGTTCTCCTGAGATGCTGCCTGACCTACTGAGTTACTCTGGCCCTGTTTTTTTACTTTAGACTTGACTTTAGACTTTAGAGAGACTTTGGAGCTTGGAAATAGGCCCTTTGGCACACCGAGTCCACGCCGACCAGCAGTCACCCTGTACACGAGTACTATCCGACACACGAGGAACAACTTACAACTTACTGAAGCCAATTAATCTGTACAGACAGCACCCGGAGTCGGGATTGAACCCGGGTCTCTGGCACTGTCAGGCAGCAACTCTACCTCTGCGCCACCGTGCCGCCCTAAACTAAACAAATCTGCGTATCTTTGGAGTGTGGGAGGAAACCGGAGCACCCGGAGAAAACCCACGTGGTCACGGGGAGAACGTGGAAACTCCGCACAGACAGCACCCGTAGTTCGGGTCGAAGCTGGGTCTCTGGCGCTGTGAGGCAGCAACTCTATCGCTGCGCCACAGGGTTTCATGGGTTAAATATTTTCCATTGACGCGTTGGGGCGGGTTGACAATTTAATGGTGAGCTTCTCGTCCCACCGAATATCAAGAGCCGGCGACATGCACCTCGTCGCCTCCATCCCTTTTACACTTTCACCACCCCCTCTCCCCTCTCCCCTTCTCCCCTCTCCCCTTCTCCCCTCTCCCCTTCTCCCCTCTCCCCTTCTCCCCTTCTCCCCTTCTCCCCTCTCCCCTCTCCCCTTCTCCCCTTCTCCCCTCTCCCCTTCTTCCCTTCTTTCTCTCTCCCCTTCTCCCCTCTCCCCTTCTCCCCTTCTCCCCTCTCCCCTTCTCCCCTTCTCCCCTCTCCCCTTCTCCCCTTCTCCCCTCTCCCCTTCTCCCCTCTCCCCTTCTCCCCTCTCCCCTTCTCCCCTCTCCCCTCTCCCCTTCTCCCCTCTCCCCTTCTCCCCTTCTCCCCTCTCCCCTTCTCCCCTTCTCCCCTCTCCCCTTCTCCCCTTCTCCCCTCTCCCCTCTCCCCTTCTCCCCTCTCCCCTCTCCCCTTCTCCCCTTCTCCCCTCTCCCCTTCTTCCCTTCTTTCTCTCTCCCCTTCTCCCCTCTCCCCTTCTCCCCTCTCCCCTCTCCCCTTCTCCCCTTCTCCCCTCTCCCCTTCTCCCCTTCTCCCCTCTCCCCTTCTCCCCTTCTCCCCTCTCCCCTTCTCCCCTTCTCCCCTCTCCCCTCTCCCCTTCTCCCCTCTCCCCTTCTCCCCTCTCCCCTTCTCCCCTTTCCCCTTCTCCCCTCTCCCCTCTCCCCTTCTCCCCTTCTCCCCTCTCCCCTTCTCCCCTTCTCCCCTCTCCCCTTCTTCCCTTCTTTCTCTCTCCCCTTCTCCCCTCTCCCCTCTCCCCTTCTTCCCTTCTTTCTCTCTCCCCTTCTCCCCTTCTCCCCTTCTCCCCTTCTCCCCTTCTCCCCTCTCCCCTCTCCCCTTCTCCCCTTCTCCCCTCTCCCCTCTCCCCTTCTCCCCTCTCCCCTTCTCCCCTCTCCCCTTCTCCCCTCTCCCCTTCTCCCCTCTCCCCTCTCCCCCTCTCCCCTTCTCCCCTTCTCCCCTTCTCCCCTTCTTCCCCTTCTTCCCCTCTCCCTCCCTCCCCCAGCTATTATCTCCTATTTGTGGAGCTAGCAGCCGGCATTTAAGGGATCAGAATAAGTCAGGCCCGGTTAACAAAAGAGCCCCTGTCTGTCTGTCTGTCCGGCGGCCAGCCTCAGACATGGTGTAAAGGAGCCCACAGGAAAAAGGCAGTGCCCGAGCGAGCACAGTCGGCACATTCACTCCACTTGGCAAAGCCACCTCACTGTTCCTGGCCTCGGCTGTGAGCAGGGCTCGGGATTGAATAACCAATTATGCAACCGCTGGCTGGATTTATCCAAGGTTTCTGCAAGTTGTAATAATAGTACTGTATTCCCAAAGCGTTTAATCCTGTTCCAGACATGGTGTCATATCCCATCACGCTCAATTTACATTTTACAACATTATATACGTTGAATATCTCACAGCGACC
Source organism: Rhinoraja longicauda (assembly GCF_053455715.1). NCBI lineage: Eukaryota > Metazoa > Chordata > Chondrichthyes > Rajiformes > Arhynchobatidae > Rhinoraja > Rhinoraja longicauda. The sequence goes on from NC_135975.1 coordinate 31,872,118, forward strand.
TAATACAATCACTTATTTCTGCTGAGCGAGCCGTAGTAACAGTGCGGTTCAGTCCTGGGTCCATTTAAGACCACATTAATTCAATATTATATTTCCTGTCCCAGTCCCCTGTTAGTTTAAATTGTAACCTGTGTTAACTGGAATAAATACATCACCAGCTTTGCTCCTTACACTTTATCATCATCTCAGTTTATTTTGCACAGGGGTTAGGGGGGTGAGTGTCAGGGGAGGTGGTGGGGCTGTAGGATAGGCACAGGGACATGCAGGCAATGGAGGGGTATGGATCATATTTAGGCAGAGGAGACTAGTTGATCTTGGCCACACGATCGTCACGGACATTGTCAGCAGAAGGGCCTGTTCCGTTGCTGTGCTTTCTTTCCTCAGAAGGAGAAACAAGCAGATGCTGGCTTACAACAAAAAAAAAGGCTCCAAGTGCCGGAGTAACTCAGTGGGCCAGGCGTTCATCCATTTTCCAAGAGAATGTGGACAGGTGACATTTTGGGTCGGGGCCCTTCTTCAGACTGACCTCAGGGAGGAAGTTTCCGATATCCAGTTTGGGGCAAAACTTTCTGCGCATTCGTGGACTTTTCTAAACTATGATATTGTAACGAGAACGGCGACTATCTGGAAGGCTTGGTTTTTTAAAATTTAGAGATACAGCGCAGAAAGGCGCCCTTCGGCCCACCGAGCCCGTGCCAACCAGCGAACCCCGCACACTTACACACTATCCTTACACACACTAGGGCCAATTTTACACTTATACCAATCCAAATAACCCACAAATCACCTGTACGTCTTTGGAGTGTGGGAGGAAACCGAAGATCTTGGAGAAAACCCACGCAGGTCACGGGGAGAACGTACAAATGTACAAACTCCGCACAGACAAGCACCCTTAGTCAGGATCGAACCCTGGTCTCTGACGCTGTCAGGCAGTAGCCCTACCGCTGCGCCACTGTGTCACCCTATGTTTTAGAACATACAACATATTCTATGCAGAGGAGGTGGTGGAGGTAGGCAGATACAACGACAAAGTTTGAAGGGGATTTGGATAGGGGCATCATGATCAACTCAGACATTGTGGGCTGAAGGGCCTGTCCCTGTGTTGAACTTTTCTAATGTTCAAATATTCAAGTGAACAACATTCAACAATTACAAACAAAATGAATTTAGGAAAAATGTCCTTAGAGAAATTGAGTTGTGTTGGGAATAGAAACATAGAAAACAGAGGAAATAGGTGCAGGAGGAGGCCACTTGGCCCTTCGAGCCAGCACCCCATTCATTGTGATCATGGCTGATCATCCACAATCAGGAACCCGTGCCTGCCTTCTCCCCATATCCCTTGATTCCGCCAGCCCCCAGAGCTCTATCTAACTCTCTTTTAAATTCATTTTGTTTGCAATTGTTGGATGTTGTTCACTTGAACAACTGAACAAAGAAAAGTGCATAGAAAAGTAATGTGGAAACTGTCAAGGAATATGTGGGTAAGAACATATTCTCTCGTTGAGTCTTGCCTCAATACCTCCTCTGGCAGCTCGTTAAATACACCCATCACCCTCCGTGTGAAAAAAGTTGCCCCCTTGGGGTCATATTCAATCTTTCCCTTCTCACCTTGAACCTATGTCTTCTAGTTCTTCATTCCCCAGCTTATCTATTCCCCTCACCCTCCTGCGCTCCAAAGAATAGAGCCCAAGCCTGCTCAACCACTGCCTAAAGTTCAGGCCCTTGAATCCTGGCAACAGCCTCGTAAATCTTCTCTGCATCCTTTCCAGCTACAAGAGACATTTGGACAGGTACTTGGATTGGTAGGGTTTAGAGGGGAATATGGGCCCAATGCAGGCAGGTGGGACTGTAGATGGAGGTGGTAGTGGAGACTGTAGGTGGTAGTGTAGATGGAGCATCTTGGTTGGCTCTATGACTTTAGACTTTAGTTTAATTTAGTTTAGTTTAAAATGACAGGTTGGAAACAGGCCCTTCAGACCACCGAGTCCGTGCCAACCAATGGCCACCCGTACGCTAGATCTACTCTACATACTCGGGGCAACTTACGGAGGGCCAATTAACCTGCAAACCTGCACGTCTTTGGAGTGTGGGGGGAAACCGGGGCACCAGGGGAAAACCCATGCAGTCACGGGGAGAACGTACAAACAATGCACAGACAGAACCTGCAGTCAGGATGGAACCCGGGCCTATGGCGCTGTGAGGCAGCGACTCTACCGCTGCGCCACAGTGCCAACCGGTGCTGTGACTTTATACGCAGGAAGGAGCTGCAGATGCTGGTTTATATCGAAGGTAGACACAAAATGCTGGAGTAACTCAGCGGGACAGGTTGAAGAAGGGTCTCGACCCGAAACGTCACCCATTCCTGTTTTCATGTTCTGTGTTCTCAGGAATGTAAATATTTGCAAGAATACAATTCCCATAAGAGGCACAAAGAACTGTTGATGGTAAAATCTTGCACAGTATACAAAGTGCTGGAGTAAATCAGAGAGTCAAGCGGTATCTGCGGAGGACATGGATAGGTAATGTTTTGGTTCGAGACCCATCTCCAGACCCAAACCATCATAATCTGTTCATGTCCTCCAGGGATGCTGCCTGACCTGCTGAGTTACTCCAGCACTTTGTGCTCTATGAACGATCCCTCATGGTTCTTTATGGCATTTAAATATTTTACCTATTTTTATTTATTTGGGACGTAACAAAAATAAAAAGATTGTCACTGAAGCCGCCCTGGGGCGGAAGAGACACTCTTTCACTCAACTGACAATGGCGATCTCCAACGATTGTGGCTTTGCAGCAAATGCTTCAGTTTTGCCACAGGTGGGGAAACCTCTGCCTCTGCCGCGTGCTGGCCAGTCTGATAGCACACACACTATCAGCAGCAGATCAGCAGAGCGGCGGAAAGGCGGCACAGTGGCACAGCTGGTAGAGCCACTGAGCGCCAAGGACCCACCTTCCATCCTGACCTCGGGCGCTGCCCGTGCCTGGCGTTTGCACGTTCTCCCAGTGATCTTTACTCTGAGGGTTGGAGGAACAGCACCTCATATTTCGCTTGGGCAGCTTGCAGCCCAGTGGTAGGAACATCGACTTCTCCAACTTCAGATAGTTCCTCTGTCCCTCTCTTCCCCTCCCCCTTCCCAGTTCTCCCTCTATCTTCCTGTCTCCACATATATCCTTCCTTTGCCCCGCCCCCCTGACATCAGTAGGCCCGGACACTGTAGGCCCAGGGGCCGCTGTAGGCCCGGACACTGTAGGCCCAGGGGCCGCTGTAGGCCCGGACACTGTAGGCTAATGGAGTGTGTTCGGGTAGCGGGGCCGAGTGCGCTCGCCTAACGAAAGTTGCGTAGCAACCCACCTCCCGGCTCCGGCAGCCGCCATTGGTGGAGCGGGAGCACGTGTCCGCTGGCTGGGTGAGGTCACGTGGGGCGTGGGGCGGTGACGTCACCTTGTCCCTTATTTGGGAGTGAGAAAGTTGGCAATGCTACCCAGGTGAGTAAGGTCAGCGAGGTAATGGGAGGGGGAGTTAAAGTGTTTGGCAACCGGGAGATCAGGTAGGCCTGGGCGGACTGATAACAAGCTTGTTATTACTACGAAGAGGATCTCCTAGTGTTGGGGAAGAGTGGAATAGACCTGGTTCCATTAAAACTAAGGGAGACTGCATGCAGAAGAGTAATCGTTGAGCTGCCTTGTGTATCACACTGTTTTAAATTGGCTTTGTATTGCCTGTGATTATGTGTTTCTCTTTCCCTGTTGCTTCTGTCAAGGAGATTTGACAGAAAATTGCAGATTCATTCAATCAGCATTCAGGCAGAAACTCAATGTATAACAACAAAACAGCCTAATGCAGAGCATCAAGCACCTTGCTGGAAACATGGTTAAAATATATGCAAATAACAAAAGGATCATCAAGGAAATCCTGTTACCCCTGACGCAAGCACTAAATGACTTGCATGTTTCTGGTGTCATTATGGTGTGAATGATCAGCCATGATCACGTTGAATGGCGGTGCTGGCTCGAAGGGCCGAATGGCCTACTCCTGCACCCTATTGTCTATTGTCTATTATTACCCGATCATGTCACAAACTTGCGTTCAAACCCATTGTGTTAAGTCTAGTTTAGTTTAGTTTAGTTTGGTGACACAGCGTATTATGTATCACCTCTCAGCCAGTGTGCAGCCCCAATCTTCCGACCTACCGAGTCCTTGCCGACCAGCGATCCCCGCACACGAACACCATCCCACACTCAAGAGACAATTTAACATTTTTTTTACCGAAGCCAGTTAACCTGCAAGCCTGTACGCCTTTGGAGTGTGGGAGGAAACCCGAGTGCCCGGGGAAAACCCACGCAGTCACGGGGAGAACTTACAAACTCGTGCGTTGTCTTTTTGCCGACTGGTTAGCAGGCGACAAAAGCTTTTCACCGCACCTCAGTACACGTGACAATACGTTAAACCCAAACTCAACTCTGTACAGACAGTGCCCGTGGTCAGGATCGAACCCAGGCCTCTGCGCTGTGAGGCAGCAACTCTACCACTGTGCCACGCAAATGATCAGTCAAATTGATCAGTCAAACATAGCACCTGACCCGAACCGATACTGATTGCTACGACCGTCGCAGATTTTGAGAGCTTACTACCCTAAATGTGTTTTGATTACATTTTAGGCGCTACTTTACACTAGGTCGCCACTCAATTATTCAGGACAATCTGAATTCTTGACTTGCACATTTCTCTTTTACTTTCATTCATAATAAAGCAGACTACGAGATGGAACGCTGAAGTCATGTTTGTGTAAGACACCTAAACATTAAGTTGCATTATGTATCACCTCTCAGCCAGTGTGCAGCCCCAATCTTCCGACCTACCTCTTTGCAAACACAAAGCGTTGGAATAACTCCGAGGGTCAGGCAGCATCTCTGGAGAACGTGGACATGTGAGGTTTCGGGTCAGGACCTTCCTTCACAAATGTCACATCCGTGATCTCCGGTGATGCTGCCTGGCCCGCTGAGTTACTGCAGCGTTTGCTGTCATTATATTTGTAAACCAGCACCTACAGTTCCTTGGAGAAACAAGGATCTGCAGATGCTGGCTTGCACGCAAGGTTATAAAGTGTCCGACATTTCGGGTCAGGACCCTTCTTCAGACAGAGGAAGTTTGAATAATGGTCTCGACCTGAAACGTCGCCTATTCATGTTCTCCAGAGATGTTCCCTGGCTCGCTAAGATACTCCAGCATTTTGTGTCCTTTTATCTGCAGTTCATTGTTTCTCCTTGTACCTCTGCCTTATTGCGGACATTAGACATTTTATCTGGAACTGTGCAGCTAAAATTCCTCAAATTATATTCTGTACTCTAATCACAAAATGCTGGAGTAACTCAGCAGGTCAGGCAGCATCTCAGGGGAGAAGGAATTCCTTCTCTCCTGAGATGCTGCCTGACCTGCTGAGTTACTCCAGCATTTTGTGAATAAATACCTTCGATTTGTACCAGCATTTGCAGTTATTTTCTTATATTCTGTACTCTGATATTTTTCCCTTTGCTCTACCTATTGGACTTGTGTGTGCCTTGACTGTATTAAGTTATAGTATTATCTGATTTAATTGGCTTGCATGTAAACAAAAGCTTTTCTTTATAAAAAAGTGCTGGAGTAACTCAGCGGGTCAGGCAGCATCTCTGGAGAACATGGAGAAGGTGACGTTTCGGGTTGGGACCCTTCCTCAGGCTGATTGCAGTAGGGGGAGAGAGCTGAAAGATGTACAGTATCTCCGAATGTTTTTCAGCTTAGAGATACAGCATGGAAACAGGCCCTTCGGCCCACCGAGTCCGCGCCGACTAGCAACCCCTGCACACTGCCACTATGCCACGCAAACACTAGGGACTATTTACAATTTTTTAACGCACCTAATTAATCTTAAAACCCGTTCATCTTTGGAGATGTGGGAGGAAACCGGAGCACCCAGACGAAACCCACGCGGTCACAGGAAGAACATGCAAACTCCACACGGACAGCACCCGAGTGTCACATGTTCGATGTTGTGGAGCCTTTGTATCAGGTTCAATCTGGCACTGTCTGCCCCTGACTTGCCATCAGCCTCGACCACATGATACTCAACGTCAAGGGTGCAGTCTTTATATGTTGTGGTCAATTCCACACACCCAATGTGTTCCAGTGTGTGGTTGGAGTAGGACACAAACCGCCTCTTTGCTTTGTGCAGTTTTGGTTTGTTCTCCATCTTTTTGAAGGTATGCGCTGGCATGATTGAGTACGGGCATCCTGTATCTATCTGTACTCTCATCTCCTGTCCAGTGACTTGGACAGGTTGTGTGAGTGGGCGGATGCATGGCAGATGCAGTTTAATGTGGATAAGTGTGAGGTTATCCACTTTGGTGGTAAGAATAGGAAGGCAGATTATTATTTGAATGGTGTCAAGTTAGGAAAAGGGGACGTACAACGTGATCTGGGTGTCTTAGTCACTGAAAGGAAGCATGCAGGTACAGCAGGCAGTGAAGAAAGCCAATGGAATGTTGGCCTTCATAACAAGAGGAGTTGAGTATAGGAGCAAAGAGGTCCTTCTGCAGTTGTACAGGGCCCTGGAGGACTGTCATATGTTGAAAGACTGGAGCGACTAGGTTTGTATACACTGATATTTAGAAGGATGAGAGGGGATCTTATCGAAACGTATAAGATTATTAAGGGGTTGGACATGTTAGAGGCAGGAAACATGTTCCCAATGTTGGGGGAGTCCAGAACCAGGGGCCACAGTTTAAGAATAAGGGGTAGGCCATTTAGAACAGAGATGAGGAAAAACTTTTTTAGTCAGAGAGTTGTGAATCTGTGGAATTCTCTGCCTCAGAGGGCAGTGGAGGCCAATTCTCTGAATACATTCAAGAGAGAGCTAGATAGAGCTCTTAAGGATAGCGGAGTCAGTGGGTATGGGGAGAAAGCCGGAACGGGGTACTGATTGAGAATGATCAGCCATGATCACATTGAATGGCGGTGCTGGCTCGAAGGGCCGAATGGCCTACTCCTGCACCTATTGTCTATTGTCTATTGATGTGCAGAGTTTCATATCATATCATATCATATATATACAGCCGGAAACAGGCCTTTTCGGCCCACCAAGTCCGTGCCGCCCAGCGATCCCCGCACATTAACACTATCCTACACCCACTAGGGACAATTTTTACATTTACCCAGCCAATTAACCTACATACCTGCACGTCTTTGGAGTGTGGGAGGAAACCGAAGATCTCGGAGAAAACCCACGCAGGTCACGGGGAGAACGTACAAACTCCTTACAGTGCAGCACCCGTAGTCAGGATCGAACCTGAGTCTCCGGCGCTGCATTCGCTGTAAAGCAGCAACTCTACCGCTGCGCTACCGTGCCGTTTCATACCAGTCATCCCCTGACTGAGTTAATGACTTGTCATGTACAGCATACATGTGTGCATATTCATAGCCGTCCTCACTATCTTCGTCTGAGGAAGAGTCTGGTGGATAGGAAGCTGCTGTCTTCTCCTCAATCATATGTGCTTGCTGCTTTCTCTGTCTGCAGACTGCTGCAAAATGGTTGAGTTTTTTGCAGACTGAACACTTCTGACCTTTGGCAGGGCAACTCTCATGTTGTGCAGAGTAAACCGCATCTCTTGCACTTCGAGTCGGACACCTTGCCTGCTCTTTGTTCTTTGCCTTTATCTGGGCTCCTGTAGTGAATCTTATCCAGTCTAGGTTTGGGCCTTCTCTTTCTGGATCCCACAAAATTGCCTCTGTGTACACAGCATGCACTTTATCCTCTTCTTTGTTGATGGCTTCCATTACTCTCTTGGGCTGTTTCATAGTTCTGGCCAATACTGATTGCCCCATCCAGTGTTAAGGATAAGGGGGATGTCTTTTAGGACCGAGATGAGAAAACATTTCTTCACACAGAGAGTGGTGAGTCTGTGGAATTCTCTGCCACAGAAGGTAGTTGAGGCCAGTTCATTGGCTATATTTAAGAGGGAGTTAGATGTGGCCCTTTTTGCTAAAGGGATCAGGGGGTATGGAGAGAAGGCAGGTACAGGCTACTGAGCTGGATGATCAGCCATGATCATATTGAATGGCGGTGCAGGCTCGAAGGGCCGAATGGCCTACTCCTGCACCTAGTTTCTATGTTTCTATGTTAGTTCATCTCCTTTCTCAAGGCATTTCTCACACACTGTCTGGTGGCTGGCGGGAACGGAGCACAATTGCATCTCTGAGCATTCTCCCCTCCTCCTTACAGTGACAATCCTTGACCAGCAACTTCAGGTCAGTCACTAAGTTGTCAAACTTCTCGGTGTCCCGCTGCCGTCGTCTGTGAAAGTCGACAGTGGCCCTTATCTGACTTTCCTTGGGCTTGACATACATCTCCTAATACTTGTACACTCCTTGCAGGGTCTCGTTCTCAAGGATTTCATCCCCCTTTTGGAGAGTAATTGTGTTCCATCGGATGATTAGGTAAATCTCCCTCCCTTTATCGCCTATGTATGCCATCACCTTTTCTTTCTCATACTTACTGGCTAGTGGACCCTCAAACGTAAAATGGCAGTGCTGTTTGAAATGTTTCCACTCTAGGTGCAGATCTTTTGCCTGCCAGTTCATCGACGGCCTTTCACTTGCCTCGCCGACATCATGTACTCAGGTCACTTCTACCACACTGTACACACGGGACTGTGGTCCAGAGTACTCACTGTGCCTTCAAACACTTGACGTTCAGTGCTCGATTTGTCCCTTTCCAGCTTCAGGATTGCTAATTCCTGTCAGGATTCTCCCTTCCTTCTCCCAATTCATACGTGAATTAAGGACACCGGGATTATTTCAGTGTTTCATGTTGGACACTTCTGACACCATGTCACATATTCGAGTCGCACACGCTGTATCCTGCGGTGAACTCCTTTAATTCCCCAGGCCTAGCCCGTGACGCCATATCCCCTTACAAGCAGGTACAATGTCATTTCCTCTTACAAGCAGATACAATATCTTACACCGAGGTCAGGATGGAACCCGGGTCTCTGGTGTGTAAGGCAGCAACTCTACCGCTGTGCTTCCATGTCGCCTATCAGCTCGGTACATCTGGCAACAATATGACAATAATAACCCATCATTTAAAAGACCTGAATAATTCAGTGGGTCAGGTAGCACCTGTGGGAGACGTGGACAGGTGATGTTTCAGGTCGAGACATCACATCCCAGGAATAACTCTGAAATATAAATGTCACTCAGCCTGCCAAAGGGTGGCATGGTGGCGCAGCTGTAGAGTTGTGCCACTAGGGTTGACAACTGTCCCGTATTAGCCGGGACATCCCGTATTTTGGGCTAAATTGGTTTGTCCCGTACGGGACCGCCCTTGTCCTGTATTAGGCCCGGGGGGCGCTGTAGGCCCGGACGCAGTAGGCCCGGACAGTGTAGGCCTGGACGCTATAGACCCAGACGCTGTAGGTCCGGACGCTGTAGGTCCGGACAGTGTAGGTCCGGACAGTGTAGGCCCGGACAGTGTAGGTCCAGACAGTGTAGGCCCGGACAGTGTAGGCCCGGACAGTGTAGGTCCGGACAGTGTAGGCCGGGACAGTGTAGGCCCGGACAGTGTAGGCCCGGACAGTGTAGGCCCGGACGCAGTAGGCCCGGACAGTGTAGGCCTGGACGCTATAGACCCAGACGCTGTAGGTCCGGACGCTGTAGGTCCGGACAGTGTAGGTCCGGACAGTGTAGGCCCGGACAGTGTAGGTCCAGACAGTGTAGGCCCGGACAGTGTAGGCCCGGACAGTGTAGGTCCGGACAGTGTAGGCCGGGACAGTGTAGGCCCGGACAGTGTAGGCCCGGACAGTGTAGGCCCGGACGCAGTAGGCCCGGACAGTGTAGGCCTGGACGCTATAGACCCAGACGCTGTAGGTCCGGACGCTGTAGGTCCGGACAGTGTAGGTCCGGACAGTGTAGGCCCGGACAGTGTAGGTCCAGACAGTGTAGGCCCGGACAGTGTAGGCCCGGACAGTGTAGGTCCGGACAGTGTAGGCCGGGACAGTGTAGGCCCGGACAGTGTAGGCCCGGACAGTGTAGGCCCGGACAGTGTAGGCCCGGACAGTGTAGGTCCAGACAGTGTAGGCCCGGACAGTGTAGGCCCGGACAATGTAGGCCTGGACAGTGTAGGTCCGGACAGAGGAGGTCTGAACAGTATAGGTCCGGACAGTGTAGGTCCGGACAGTGTAGGTCCGGACAGTGTAGGCCCGGACAGTGTAGGCCCGGACAGTATAGGTCCGGACAGTGTAGGTCCGGAGAGTGTAAGTCCGGACAGTGTAAGTCCAGACAGTGTTGGTCCGGACAATGTAGGTCCAGAGGCCCAGGCGCCGCCTAACGCAGGTTGCGTAGCAACCCGCCTCCCGGCCCGGGCGGCCGCCGTTGGTCGAGCGGGTGCACGTGACCGCTGGCTGGGTGAGGTTACGTGGGGCGCGGGGCGGTGACGTCACCTTGTCCTTTATTTTGGAGTGAGATAGTTGGCAACTCTATGTGCCAGTGACCCAGGTTTGATCCCGACTACGGGTGCTGTCTGTACGGAGTTTGCAGTTGTCCTCGTGACTCGCGTGCGTTTTCCCGGGTGCTCCAGTTTCCTCCCACACACCAAAGATGTACAGGTTTGTAGGTTCATTGGCTTCGGTAGAAATTGTAGATTGTCCCTAGTGTGTCGGACAGTGCAAGTGTACGGAGATCACTGGTTGGCTCGGAGTCTAAACTCTTCTAAGCTCTAAGCTCTAGTGAGTACAGGCCCAGTGCCGTCAAACGCTCATCAGATGTTAACCCAGTCATCCCTGGGATCGTTCTCATAAACCTTCTCTGGACTCTCTCCCATGCCAGCACACCCATCCTCAGATATGGAGCCCAAAACTGCTCTCAATACTCCAATTGCGGTCTGACCAGTGCCTTATAAATCCTCAGCATCACATCCCTGTTTCTGTATTCTAGCCCTCTTGAAATAAATGCTAACATTGCATTTGCCTTCCTTTACTACTTCCGGTTGCCCAGTTATAGGAAGGGTGTCATTAAGCTAGAAAGGGTGCAGAAAACACTCGCGAGGGCATTGAATCCGCGCGGTATCTCTAAACTAAACTAAACCAAACTAAAGAGACAGTAGGATAAATAACCAGCTGATGACACAACTGCCAAGAGTGAAGTGAAGGAAGGGAAGGATATAACTGCTGCCAGACTGCGACGCACCCATTGGCAGTAATTGAAGGTCACTGATGTATTATTGTGAACATGGTGCCTTTTCAGCCAACTGCATGCTGAGTGGGATGATCTTACAGAGGGGTAGAAGATCGTGGGGGGAATAGGATGAATGCACAGTCCTTTACCCAGAGCAGGGGAATGGAGATGCAGAGAGCATGGGTTTAATGTGAGGGAGGAAAGATTTAATAGGAACCTGAGGGACAACTTTTCCACACAAAGGTTGGTGGGTGTGTGGAACGAGCTGCCGCAGGAGGTAGCTGAGGCAGGTACTATCGCAACGTTTAAGAAACATTTAGACAGGTACATGGATAGGACAGGTTCAGAGGGATAAGGGGCAAACACAGGCAGGTGGGACTAGTGTAGATGGGACATGTTGGTCAGTGTGGGCGCGTTGGCACAGCGATAGAGTTGCTGCCTTACACCACTTGCAGCGCCAGGGACCCGGGTTCGATCCCGACTATGGCGGGACTGTCGTATGTTGAAAGGCTGGAGCGATTGGGCTTGTATACACTGGAATTTAGAAGGATGAGGGGGGATCTTATTGAAACATATAAGATAATTAGAGGATTGGACACATTAGAGTCCAGAACAAGGGGCCACAGTTTAAGAATAAGGGGTAGGCCATTTAGAACGGAGATGAGGAAGAACTTTTTCAGTCAGAGGGTGGTGAAGGTGTGGAATTCTCTGCCTCAGAAGGCAGTGGAGGCCAGTTCGTTGGATGCTTTCAAGAGAGAGCTGGATAGAGCTCTTAAGGATAGCGGAGTGAGGGGATATGGGGAGAAGGCAGGAACGGGGTACTGATTGAGAGTGATCAGCCATGATCGCATTGAATGGCGGTGCTGGCTCGAAGGGCTGAATGGCCTACTCCTGCACCTATTGTCTATTGTCTATTGTCTATTGTCTATGGGCGCTGTCTGTACAGAGTTTGTACGTTCTCCCTGTGACCACATGGGTTTTCTCCGGGATCTTCAGTTTCCTCCCACACTCCAAAGACGTAGAGGTTTCTAATTGGCTTGGTTTTAGTGTAAATTGTACCCCAGTGTGTGCAGGATAGTGTTAATTTGCGGGGATCGCTGGTCGGCGCGGACTCAGTGGGCCGAAGGGCCTGTTTCCCTGCTGTTTCTCTAAACTAGATGAAGCTGGACTTGTGAACTTATGAAAAAAAGGAATCTATGACGTTCTTCAGATTCCATGAGGTCAGAGATTCCTATTTCCCCAGAGATGCTGCCTGACCCGCTGAGTTACTCCAGCACATTGTGTCGATCTTCGGTACAAACCAGCATCTGCAGTTCCTTCCTACACTGCTGCACTGTTCCAGGCGAGGCCTTTTTCTTTTATAGTCAAACCACACCCACATCTCATGATCACACCTCATTCTTCCACAAACAAATAACATGACAAGCCACTGCTTGCAGATTTTCAAGCAGTTTAGTCATTTTCAGCTGCATCAATAACATATTTTGCTGAAGTTTTCAGTCAATGGTGGGAACTGAGCTCATAACATTTAAGCAAGATATACCAGCCTCCACAGACTAACTCTCTGTCATTCTCCACTGAACGTCATTGGGACAAGAATTACAGAGTTTTAGATCCAAGTTAATCCCACAAGTTTTTAGAAACATATGGGCAAGTAATTGAGCCAGCAAAGCACAAAATGGTCAGTGCATGGGTCAGCATAGATGTGGTGGGCCGAAGGGCCTGTTTCTGTGCTGCATAATTAGGAGACCCAAGTAGGGTTGCCAACTGTCCCGTATTAGCCAGGACATCCCGTATTTGTGCTAAATTGGTTTGTCCCGTACGGGACCGCCCTTGTCCTAGGCCCTGGGGGGGAGGGGGGGGGTGCTGTGGGCCTGGACGCTGTAGGCCCCAATGCTATAGGTCCCGACAGCCCGGGCGGCCGCCATTGGTGGAGCGGGAGCATATGACCGTTGGCTGGGTGAGGACACGTGAGGCGCGGGGCGGTGACGTCGCCTTGTCCCATATTTGGGAGTGAGATAGTTGGCCCCCCTTAACCCAAGTGATATCCTTAGTATCATGGAGTCACAGTGATACAGTGTGGAAACAAGGCCCTTCGGCCCAACTTGCCCACACCGGCCAACATGTCCCAGCTGCACTCGTCCCACCTGCCTGCGATTGGTCCACATCCCTCCAAACTCGTCCTATCCATGTACCTGTCGAACTGTTTCTTAAACGTTGGGATAGTCCCAGCCTCAACTACCTCCTCTGGCAGCTTGTTCCATACACCCACCACCTCTGTGTGAAATAGTTACCCCTATAGATTCCTATTAAATCTTTTCCCCTTCACCTTGAACTTATGTCCTCTGGTCCTCGATTCCCTACTCTGGGCCAGAGATTTTGTGCATCGACCCGATTTATTCCTCTCATGATTTTGTGATCTCATGACATCCTTATTCAACAACGTATGTTGGTCTCATTTACCCACTCGCCCCACTTCCACAGAGGTGCAAATTACAGAGACGCCAGGGTTAGGTTTAGGTTTATTATTCTCACTTGTACCAAAAAGACCAGATAATGTCTGCTGCACTGTGACATCCCCTCAAGGGAGGCCTACTTTGAAGGACTTCTCCTCCTCTCTCCGACAGAAGGAGTCTGAAGAAGGGTCCCGATCCAAAACGTCACCCATTCCTTCTGTCCAGAGTTGCTGCCTGTCCCCACTGAGTTACTCCAGCATTTTGTGTCTACGATTTAAACCAGTATCTGCAGTTCCTTCCTACCACTATCCATCAACTGACTCAGTCAGGTTTCGTTCCCATCCAACTCCAAACTAATGGCCATCGAGAGGAGTTGTGTGTTTTCTAACACTCTTCCTATCCCCTAGTTATTCAAAATACTTCAAACAACAAATTGTGTTGAAGTGTAAATACTGTAGGGGTGGCAGGAAATGGAACAATTAATGTGCGCCTAGCAATGGTTGTGATAAATATTTTTTTTATTTTTTGGTGGTGCTAGTTGAGAGACAAATTTGGTTTAGTTTAGTTTTGTTCAGCGATACAGCATGGAAACAGGCCCTTCAGCCCATTGAGTCCATGCTGACCCGCTCGCACAAGTTCTATATTATCCCACTTTCCCATCCATACATGGGGCGTCTTACAGAGGGCCAATTAAGCAACGAATCCACTCATCTCTAGGATGTGGGGGGAAACCGGAGGACCCGGAGAAAACCCACGTGGTCACAGGAAAAAACATGCAAACTCCACGCAGGCAGCACCCAAGGTCAGGATCGGCCTGGGGTCTCTGTGAGGCAACAGCTCTCTCAGTTGCGCCACTCTGCTGCCCTGTACGGGGCATTTTGTTCAGAATGGATGAGGTGGGCCAAAGGGCCAGTTCCCATGCTATGTGACTCCATGATCGTATCTGCTATTCTTCACGTACAGCAGATAAGCAGAACAGCAGATAACTGTTATCTGCTTTCCTTTCACATTCCAGATTCTTTTCCATTTTTCAGTCGAACAGCCTCTGGGCAGCACGGTGGCGCAGCGGTAGAGCTACTGCATTAAAGCACCAGAGACCCGGGTTCGATCCTGACTACGGGCGCTGTCTGTACGGAGTTTGTGCGTTCTCCCCGTGACCTGCGTGGGTTTTCTCCGAGATCTTCGGTTTCTCCCCACACACTCCAAAGACGTACAGGTCTGTAGGTTAATCGGCTCGGTATCATTGTAAATTGTCCTGGGTGTGTGTAGGATGGTGTTAGTGTGCGGGGATCGCTGGTCGGAGCGGACGCGGTGGGCCGAAGGGCCTGTTTCCGCTCTGATTCTCTGAATTAAACGAAACTAAAATAGCCTATCCAAAGAATTGAGTGCACCGTCAGGAGTGTGCCAGTGAAGATATCCTTCAGACCTCTGCCTCAGAATTAGACCCGTGCCCTACTGACTCAGTTGCAAAACTTTGAGCGGTGAGCCAAGAATGACAGCAGATTCTGATTGACTTTTCTCCTTTCGTGAAGCCAGGCACTGTTATTGTACTTGGAGATTTACACCACAGTGCTAATTAAACTAAAGTTGGCAAAAAATAAATAGATCGGCATATGGCACTTAAAATGGCATGCCTCAGGTTTAGTTCGATGTGTGATTATTTGACATCCTTATACCACCATGCCTGCTGCCAAAACAAAATATCTTTGAATTTGATTGTCCAAGAAAGATGATTGTTCAGAGCAGCTACACTCTAACAAAAACTGACGATTATGTTGTGATCTTCATCCCTGTCGATACAATCTTTATCCAAAGCAGGGATAAGCTACTTCCAAATCAAAGAAGATAGACACAAAATGCTGGAGTAACCCAGCGGGACAGGCAGCATCTCTGGATGGAAGGAACGGGTGACGTTTCAGGACGAGACCCTTCTTCGGACCCATTCCTTATCTCCAGACATGCTGCCTGTCCCGCTGAGTTACCTCAGCATTTTGTGTCGATCATCGGTTTAAACCAGCATCTGCATTTTCTTCCTACGCATCTAAATCAAAGAAGGCAGGCTCACTGAGTATATCCTGTACACTTCAGCTACATTTAAGAGCACTTTCCAATACTGCTTGACATTGAAGTCACCATCATGACTGCTTGGGAAGACCTCGAGTGGTATTAGTAGTGCAAATCAACAGAGGAGCCGCTGGTAGAGTTGCTGCCTCGCAGCGCCAGAGACCCGGGTTCGATCCTGACCTCGGCTGCTGTCTGTGTGGAGTTTGCACGTTCTCCCTTTGACCTCGTGGGTTTTGTCCCACGTCCGAAAGACGTGCCTCGGGCTTGTAGGTTGTTTACCTTCAGTAAATTTCACCTAATATGGAGGGAGTGGATGCAAAAGTGGGATAACATAGAACTAGTTCAAAAGGATGTGGGGGACTTCATTGAAACTGACCGAATAGTGAGAGGCCTGGATAGAGTGGATGTGGAGAGGATGTTTCCACTAGTGGGAGAGTCTAGGACCAGAGGGTGCAGACTCTGAATAAAAGGACGTACCTTTACAAAGGAGGGATTTCTTTAGTTAGAGGGCGGTGAATCTGTGGAATTCTTTGGAGTGTGGGAGGAAACCGAAGATCTTGGAGCAAGCCCACGCAGGTCACGGGGAGAAGGTACAAACTCCGTACAGACAGCGCCCATAGTCGGGATGGAACCCGGGTCCCCCGGCGCTGCATTCGCTGTAAGACAGCAACTCTACCGCTGCGCCGCCGTGCCGGCCTCTAGTGAACTGGCACCCACGTAGACCACAGCTGCGGACTGGCTTCGATGGAAAGATACAGCAAGGAAACAGGCCTCTCGGCCCACCGAGCCCACGCCGACCTGCGGTCACCCCCGTTCATACCAGTTCCATGTTTCCCATCCCCCTCCCTGCACACCAGTGACAATGAAACCTACAAACCAGAGCACCTTTGGAAAGTTGGGGGACGAGGGAGCACCTGGAGAAAACCCACGCGGTCACGGGGAGAACGTGCACACTCCACACACAGACAGCAGCCGAGGTGTGGATCTAACCTGGGTCTTTGGCGCTGTATAACAGCAGGTCCACCCGCTGCACCACTGCGCCACCCAATCAACGATCTTACTTGTTTCAATCGTAATTGTTTGAGGGATAAGAGCTGGTCGAGAAGTTGCAAATGACTGCCCGTTCTTTGTAATTGTGGCCAAGCGATGTTTTATGCCAATAGTTTGCTTTCTTTGCTGTCATAGAGGCATAGAGTGAGTGATACAGCATGGAAACAGGCCCCTCTGCCCAACTTGCCCACACCGGCCAACAATGTCCCAGCTACACTAGTCCCACCTATCCGCGTTTGGTCCATATCCCTCCAAACCTATGTGTCCTATCCATGTCCCTGTACCCCTGTTTCTTAAACGTTGGGAAAGTCCCAGCCTCTCAACTACCTCCTCTGGCAGCTCGTTCCATACACCCACCACCACACCACCCACCACTCCTATTAAATTGTATCACCCTTCACCTTAAACCTGTGCCCTCTGGTCCTCGATTCACCTACTGTGCAAGAGATCCTGTGCATCTACCCGATCAATTCCTCCCCTGTCCTGCCCTGCACCATCCAAATGTATCTTACACGAGCAAGGTGTACAGTTAATGCATGAGTCTTAATAGTATCAATGTACAGAGGGCTATGCCGTGCTGTTCAATGTTTTACAGTATGTTCTGTAGGTACATGCGCACACTGCACACACACATACGAGAGATGGACACAAAATTCAGGAGTACCTCTGCGGGACGGGCAGCATCTCCGGATGGAAGGAATGGGTGACGTTTCGTGTCGAGACCCTTCCTTATGCTCGGTCTGAAGAAGGGTCTCGACCCGAAACGTCACCCATTCCTTCTTCTCCAGAGATGCTGCCTGTCCCGCTGAGTTACTCCAGCATTTTGTGTCTTATCTTCGGGCCAAACCAGCATCTGCGGTTCCTTCCCACACATGCACGCACCTACACGCACGCACGCACACACACACACACACACACACACTCTCGCACGCACACACAAGCACACACACGCAGACGCACATTCTTTGAGACCATTGTGCTTTGAAGTTTGCAATCTGTAATTAGTACAAGGCCTGGGAGTGTCTGGGAATTGAAAAGGGATTTCTATTGTGTGAAAGGAACAGTGCGGTCATGGCTGCGAACCCATTGCCTTTAATCCTGAACAGGCAGAAACTAAATATCCTGATGTACAATGTGCTAATGCAACGTCAATTCATTTTCTTGCTGAGTAGCAACCTCCTTCATTATTGATAGGGAGGCAGACACACCAGCAACGCCTTGTCATGTTACGCTGTGGGAAGGAAAGGCAGAACGAAAGAATAAAAGGCTGAAAGGAACAAACAAAACGAGCGGGAACACCACGGGATGATCAAAGGAACAAGAGCAAGCCATGATCACATTGAATGGCGGTGCTGGATCGAAGGGCCGAATGGCCTACTCCTGCACCTAATTTTCCATGTTTCCAAGAATGAATTTATATCGCTCCTATCATGCTTTCAGGCCAGTGAAATACTTCTTGCAGAAAAATTGCTTCCTACTCTCTGTGGAGAAATTGTGTCATAAGTTCATAACTTCATAAGTGATAGACAATAGACAATAGGTGCAGGAGGAGGCCATTCGGCCCTTCGAGCCATTCAATGTGATCATGACTGATCATTCACAATCAGTACCCCGTTCCTGCCTTCTCCCCATACCCCCTGACTCCGCTATCCTTGAGCTCTATCTAGCTCTCTCTTGAATGCATTCAGAGAATTGGCCTCCATTGCCTTCTGAGGCAGAGAATTCCACAGATTCACAACTCTCTGACTGAAAAAGCTTTTCCTCATCTCAGTTCTAAATGGCCTACCCCTTATTCTTAAACTGTGGCCCCTTGTTCTGGACTCCCCCAACATTGGGAACATGTTTCCTGCCTCTAACGTGTCCAACCCCTTAATAATCTTATACGTTTCGATAAGATCGGAGCAAATTTAAGGCATTTGGTCCATCAAGTCTACTCCGCCATTCAATCATGGCTGATCTATCTCTCCCTCCTCACCCCATTATCCTGCCATCTCCCCATAACCCCTGACACCCGCACCATTCAAGAATCTATCTATCTCTGCCTTAAAAATATCCACTGACTTGGCCTCCACAGCCTTCTGTGGCAGTGAATTCCACAGATTCACCACCCTCTGTCTAAAGAGATTCCTCCTCATCTCCTTCCTAAAGGAACGTCCTTAAATTCTGAGGCTGTGACCTCTGGTCCTAGACTCTCCCACTAGTGGAAGCATCCTCTCCACATCCACTCTATCCAGGCCTTTCACTATTCGGTAAGTTTCCATGCGATCCCCTCTCATCCTTCTAAACTCCAGCGAGTACAGGCCCAGTGCCTCAAAAACATGTTAACTCAATCATTCCTGGGATCATTCTCGTAAACCTGTAGGTAGGTGTCTTTAGGTGATTATTATTCTTTTTGCCTCCTCCGTCCCAAGTCTCCCTCACCACCTACAATGGTTCTTTGTCCAAATTCTTTGATGTGCATCCAACTCAGTCAAATCTTACTGTACATAAACACATTCAAGAGTGGAACGATTGTAGAGTAAGAACAGTAGATTGCATTGAGGCAGCACATAAAAAGTCGCCCATTTCCAACAACTTCTTGTATTCTTCAAGTTTCAAAGGTCCTAAAAATAAATAGTCTAATCTCGACCTGAAACATTAATTCTGTTTCTCTTCCCGAAGATGCTTGAGCAAAATTAAAAAAACACAAAGTGCTGGAGGAACTCAACGGGCCAGGCGGCATCTGTGGAGGGAGATGGACAGGCAATGTTTCAGGCTGGGACTCTTCTCCAGTGTCTGAAGATGGATGACTGCTAAAGAGGCATCACTTCAGACCCTGAAGAAGACGTCCCGATCTGAAACGTTGCCTCCTTACCAGAATGATAGCTGGATGATGGAGTATTAGCTGCAGGTAGAGGTTGACCAGAGGGATCGTTTCCTCTGGAGCGCCAGAGGTTATGGGGGGGAGATCTGATCAAAGTATATAAAACTGTGACAGGAATAGATAGGGGAGACAGTCAGGACCTTTTGTAACCAGGATGTGAAAATCAATTACTACAGGGCATGGCTTTGAGGTGAGGAGGGTAAAATTCAAAGGACATATGTGGGGCAAGTTTTTTTACACAGTGGGCGGTGAGTACATAGAAACATAGACAATAGGTGCAGGAGGAGGCCATTTGGCCCTTCGAGCATGCACCACCATTCATTGTGATCGTGGCTGATCATCCTCAATCAGTACCCCGTTCCTGCCTTCTCCCCATACCCCCTAACTCCGCTATCCTTAAGAGCTCTATCTAGCTCTCGAATGCACAGATTCACAACTCGTTCCATGTTCCATTTTCTCCCAACCCTGGGATTCTTTTAATTCACCTCAGAAAAAAAAAGAAAATTATCCCTGGTGTGTGTAGGTTAGTGCTAGTGTGTGGGGATCTCTGGTCGGCATGGACTTGGTGGCCCGAAGGGCCTGTTTCCACGCTGTATCTCTAACCTGTACTAAACTAAGCTAAAGGAACAGTAGCACACGGTAGCGCAGCGGTAGAGTTGCTGCTTTACAGCGAATGCAGCGCCAGAGACTCAGGTTCGATCCTGACTACGGGTGCTGCACTGTAAGGAGTTTGTACGTTCTCCCCGTGACCTGCGTGGGTTTTCTCCGAGATCTTCGGTTTCCTCCCACACTCCAAAGACGTACAGGTATGTAGGTTAATTGGCTGGGTAAATGTAAAAATTGTCCCTAGTGGGTGTAGGATAGTGTTAATGTGCGGGGATCGCTGGGCGGCGCGGACTTGGAGGGCCGAGAGGGCCTGTTTCCGGCTGTATATATATGATATGATATGATAACACGCCCATCGACCCACAATGTCCATGCCAGACATAATGCCCAGACCAACTCTTATCTGCCTGCATATACCCCTCCATTCATACCCCTCCATATATCCATACCCCTCCATTCCCTGCATATCCATGTGCCTATCCAAAAGCCTCTTAAACACCACTATTGTATCTGCACCGCCATCTCCGGCAGGATGTCGGCTGAGTCGATGGCTTAGTGTGATCCTCGTCTACTGGGCCTGTTGTCATGTACCAGTCACAGTCTCGCTGCCTCATTGCCTTTGACTGTTGTATAATGTGCATGAACTACCAAAGCCTCTGATAGCCTGTCCCTCACGCTGAATAACACGGGCGAGCAACGGTGGGAAGGCAGGGAGTTCTTTTGTGCGGACCACTAAAGGCTCATTGCCAGACTTTGTATGAGGAAGGTGATGAGTTACCGGCCAGCACAGTGCTGCCTTTTCCCAGGTCACCGCACGCTATCAAACTCTGCACACAGCAAAGGTGATGAAACCAATCCTTTCTCTGGCCGTGGTAATGAAGACTCTTGCTCCATGACCAGCAACCGACTCCTCAATCCTCGCTGCCCCAGTGCCAGGGTGGAACGCGGTGGTGAGAGCTGCTGCCTCACAGCGCCAGAGACCCGGGTTCCATCCTGACCTCGTGGAGGAGGAGGCCGGAGGAAACCTGCAAACCCGCACGCCTTTGGAATGTGGGAGGCGACCAGGGAACCCGGAGGAAACCCACGTGGTCATGGGGAGAAAGTGCAAACGACACCCATCAGTCTGTTTCCTCCCACATGCCAGAGGGCGGGCACGGTGGCGCAGAGCGCGGTCACAGTGGTGCAGCGGTAGAGTTGCTGCCTTACAGGTGCTGTCTGCGAGTTGCTGCGATTACGGGTGCTGTCTGTACGGAGTTTGTACGTTCTCCCCGTGACCTGCGTGGGTTTTCTCCGAGATCTTCGGTTTCCTCCCACACTCCAAAGACGTACAGGTTTGTAGGTTAATTGGCTGGGTAAATGTAAAAATTGTCCCTAGTGGGTGTGGGATAGTGTTAATGTGCAGGGATCGCTGGTCGGTGCGGACCCGGTGGGCCGAATGGCCTGTTTCCGCACTATATCTCTAAACTAAACTAAACTAAACTAAATCCCAAAGACATGCGGGTTTGGCGAACAATTGGCCCTCTGTAAATTGCCCCTAGTGTGTAGGGAGTGGTTGTGAAAGTGGGATAACAGAGAACTAGTGTGAACGGGTGACCGATGGTCGGCGTGGACTCGGTGGTCCGAAGGGCCTGTTTCCATGTTGTATCTTTCAATCAATCACTCTGAGCTTGCTTCAATGAAGTTCACTCTGTCATAAGGATGGACGTGGGAATGTCCACTGGCACGTCTACATCTCCACACAAGTCCTGCATGACGTTCACATCCTGGCTGATAAGTTCATAAGTTCTCGGCATAGCATCAGGCCATTCAGCCCATCAAGTCTACTCCACCATTCAATCATGACTGATCTATCTTTCCCTCTCAACCCCATTTTCCTGCCTTCTCCCCATAACCCCTGACACCCGTACTAATCCAGAATCTGTCAATCTCCACCTTAAAAATATCCATTGCCTTAGCCTCCACAGCCATCTGTGGCAAAGAATTCCGCAGATTCACCACCCTTTTACCGAAGAATTTCCTGCTCATCTCCTTTAGTTCAGAGGCATAGCGCGAAAATAGGCCCTTCGGCCCAACGAGTCCGCGCCGACCAGCGATCCCCGCACACTAGCACTATCCCACACACACTAGGGACAATTTCTACATTTATACCAAGCCAATATACCTGTGCATATTTGAAGTGTGGGAGGAAACGGATGATCTCGGAGAAAACCCACACAAGTAATGGGGAGAACGTACAATCTCCATTCAGACAGCACCCATAGTCAGGATCGAACCTGGGACACTGGCGCTGGGAGGCAGAAGCACGCGGTGGTCCAGCCCCTACTGAAAAAACCTAACCTAGACCCCACCTTGCCTAGCAACTACAGACCCATTTCCAAACTGCCATTCCAGTCAAAAGTCCTTGAAAAGGCAATCCTAAACCAATTAGTGCCCTACCTGCACCAAAACACCATCCTGGAAAGTTTCCAGTCAGGTTTCAGAGCCCACCACAGCACAGAGTCTGCCTTGTTGAAGGTACACAACGACCTGCTTCTCGCCATCGACACCGGTGACTGTGCAATCCTGCTCCTTCTCGACCTCAGCGCAGCGTTCGATACAGTGGACCACACCATCCTTATTGACCGTCTCCGGTACGCGGTTGGCATTGATGGCACTGGCCTGAGCTGGTTCGCTTCGTACCTCAAAGATAGGAGTTTCGCCATCAACATAGGCAGTTATTCCTCTGCTCCAGCTAGCCTCTCCTGCGGAGTTCCACAAGGCTCCATCCTAGGCCCCATTCTCTTCTCTCTATACATGCTCCCCCTTGGCCAAATCATTCAAAGGCACGGCATTTCTTTCCACTGCTATGCCGATGACACTCAGCTTTACCTCCCCCTGAAACCCAACAACCAGTCAAATTTAAACAGCCTCTTACACTGCCTTGAGGACATAAAATGTTGGATGGCACAGAACTTCCTCCAATTAAATGAGAGCAAGTCTGAGATCATCCTATTCGGCCCCCCCCCCGACTCCATCAAATTGATAACAGGCAGTCTTGGAAGTCTATCCTGCCTAGTCAAACCGCATGTCAAAAACCTCGGCATGATATTTGACTCTGCATTAAAATTTGATAAGCAAGTCAACGCTGTGGTAAAAGCCAGCTTCTTCCAACTTCGTACCATAGCTAAAATCAAACCTTTCCTCCAATTCGACGACACAGAAAAAATCATTCACGTTTTCATTTCCTCCCGCCTAGACTACTGCAACTCCCTATACACTGGGATCAGCCAATCTTCCCTGTCCCGCCTGCAACTGGTCCAAAACGCCGCAGCGAGACTCCTGACGGGTACCAGTAAAAGGGACCACATCACCCCGATTCTGGCCTCTCTCCACTGGCTCCCTGTACGGTACAGAATCAACTTCAAGCTCCTCCTATTCACGTATAAAGCCCTAAATGGACAATCCCCCCCCTACATCAAAAATCTTCTAACCCCCCTCTCTAACTCCAGGTCCCTCAGGTCGGCTGACTTGGGGCTACTCACTATCCCGCGGTCTAGGCTTAAGCTCAGGGGTGACCGCGCTTTTGCGGTTGCAGCTCCTAGACTGTGGAACAGCATCCCTCTCCCCATCAGAACTGCCCCCTCCATCGACTCCTTTAAGTCCAGGCTCAAAACCTATTTCTACTCCCTAGCGTTTGAGGCTCATTGAGGAGGCGCTGTGAACTGTTTGCGTGCTACTGTATGTTTCATTTTTTTTCCCATTGGAACCTAATCAGATGTACAGCACTTTGGTCAACGTGGGTTGTTTTTAAATGTGCTATACAAATAAAATTGACTTGACTTGACTTGACTTGACTTGACTTGACTACCGCTATGCCACCGTGCCGCCCTTTCTAAGGTGCATTCTTTTTTTTCTGAGGCTAGAAACATCCTCTCCACATCCACTCTGTCCAGGCCTTTCACTATTTGATAAGTTTCAATGAGGTCCCCCCCCCCCCCCCCCCCCCCACCCCCTCATGCTTCTAAACTCCAGCGAGTACAGGCCCAGTGCTGTCAAACGCTCATCATGTGCTAACCCACCCATTCCTGGGATCATTCTTGTAAACCTCCTCTGGACCCTCTCCAGAGGCCAGCACATCCTTCCTCAGATACGGGGCCCAAAACTGCCCGCAATACTCCTAAATGCGGGCTTTGTAGTCTTTCAAAGCCTCAGCACTACATCCCTGTTTTTGTTTTCCAGCCCTCTCGAAACACAGTAAGTGCCAGCATTTCATTCGCGTGTATGTGACGGTGTGTGATGATCGCAACGTTACGTTTAGGCCAGGCAAGAACCAGGCAATTATACATGAGAGGACTTGAACATCAACCTTGACCCTCAGTGAAGTGCTTTTCCCGGCTCCCCCACCATTATGTGTAGTGGGCGGGAGAGAGTGGAAGTCACCATGCTAATCCTCTGAAGTGTATTTATTCTGATCCATCTCTGCAGAATTATTCTCAAATCAAAGATTCAACTTGCCCGTGAATTTGTCTGTAGTTAGAAACATAAAAAATAGGTGCAGGATAGGGGTGCCAACTTTCTCACTCCCAAATTCGGGACAAGGTGACGTCACCGCCCCACGCCCCACGTGACCTCACCCAGCCAGCGGCCACGTGCTTCCGCTCCACCAATGGTAGCCGCCCGGGCCTGGAGGCGGGTTGCTACGCAACCTCCTTTAGGCGGCGCCCGGACCTCCAGACCTACACTGTCCGGAGCTAAAATGTAGGAAACCTAGAGTGTCGGGACCGACGGAGTCGGGGCCTACAATGTCGGGCCCTACAGCACCCGGGCCTACAGCACCCGGGCCTACAGCACCCGGGCCTAATACGGGACAAGGGCGGTCCCGTAAGGGACAAACCAATTCAGCACAAAATGCGGGATGTCCCGGCTAATACGGAACAGTTGGCAACCCTAGTGCAGAAGTAGGCCATTCAGCCCTTCGAGCCAGCACCGCCATTCAATATGATCATGGCTGATCTTCCAAAATCAGTGCCCCGTTCCTCCTTTCTCCCCATATCCCTTGATTCCCTTGATTCCTTTAGCCCTATGAGCAAAATCTAATTCTTTCTTGAATATCTGTGTGGCCTTCATTCTCCACCGATGCCTTTTTTTTTCAGTTTTTTAGTTTTTGGAGATATAACGTGGAAACAAGCCCCTGTTTTTCCCCTGACGCTCATTCTGTAAAAAGGGTCTCGACCTGAAACGTCACCTATCCCTTTTGTCCAGGGATGCTGCCTGTCCCGCTGAGCTACTCCAGCTTTTTATGTCTGTCTATGGAAACTGGCCCTTCGGCCCATCCAAATCCATCCTGACCATCGAGCACCAGTTCGCCCATTTCTGTGTTATCCCACTTTCTCAACCGCTCACTGGGGGCAAATTATAGAGGCCTATTAACGAGCCAGCAATAATGTGGGAGGAAACTGGAGTACCCGGAGGAAACCTGAGAGATGCAGGAACACACGGTCACAGAGAGAGATTCAAGCCTCTGGAGACACAAGAAACTGCAGACGCCGGCATCTTGAGCAAAACACAAAGTACCGGAGGAACTCAGCGGGCGGCACGATGGCACAGCGGTAGAGTTGCTGATTTACAGCAAATGCAGCGCCAGAGACCAGGGTTCGATCCCGACTACGGGTGCTGTCTGTACGCAGTTTGTGCGTTCTCCCCGTGACCTGCCTGGATTTTCTCCGAGATCTTCAGTTTCCTCCCACACTCCAATGACGTACAGGTTTGTAGGTGAATTGGACTTGGTAAATGTGAAATTTGGCCCTAGTGGGTATAGGATAATGTTAGTGTGCGGGGATCGCTGGTCGGCATGGACCCAGTGGGCCGAAAGGGCCTGTTTCCGCGCTGTATCTCTAAACTAAACTAAAAAAAAATCTGTGGTGGGAATGGAGAGGCGAAGCCTTGTTCAGACTCTGAAGCCGTTGCCTGACTGATGCTACCTGACCCGCTGAGTTCCTCCAACATTGTAATTTTCTCAAGTGTACATATACATCTACTAAAGTGGGTCCAGGTATTAGACAGTAACATTACTTCACTGACTGGAAAATGTTCCTGGGAGCCCTGTATTCATAAAAGGCACTGGTGAAATGGGGATTTTTAGAAGAGTCATAGAGTGATACAGCGTGGAAACAGATCCTTAGGCCCAACTTGCCCACACCGGCCAACATGCTCCAACTACACTAGTTCTACCTGCCTGCGTTTGGTCCATATCCCTCCAAACCTGTCCTATCCATGTACCTATCCAAATGTTTCTTAAACGTTGCCTCAGCTACCTCCTCCGGCAGTTCGTTCCATGCACCCACCACCCTTTGTGTGAAAAAGCTAACCCAAAGGTTCCTATTAAATCTTCCCCCCTCCCCCCCCCCCCCCCCCCCCCTCACCTTAAACCTATGTCATCTAGTTCTTGATTCCCCTACTCTGGGAATACCCAATCTACTCCTCTCATGATTTTTTTAGATTTAGATTTAGAGATACAGTGCAGAAACAAGCCCTTCGGCCCACCGGGTCCGTGCCGCCCAGCGATCCCCTCACACTAACACCCACTAGGGACAATTTTTACATTTGCCCAGCCAATTAACCTACAAACCTGTACGTCTTTGGAGTGTGGGAGGAAACCGAAGATCTCGGAGAAAACCCACACAGGTCACGGGGAGAACGTACAAACTCTGTACGGACGGCGCCCGTAGTCAGGGTCGAACCTGAGTCTCCGGCGCTGCATTCGCTGTAAGGCAGCAACTCTACCGCTGCGCCACCGTGCCGCCATTTTGTGAGTTGAGAGGTTGAGGTTGAGTGAGTTTATTTTTCAAGATGAAAAAGCAGCAGACGGAAGTGTGTTAGCAAGGTGAGTTACAGCCCTTTCATATTGTGTACAGAACAGTCGGCAATCTGCCATCAAACGACACAGAAAGTCACACACAGCGTGTGAGTTGTGTGCCTTCGGTTACACCTTTCTTCATTTTACTTGGCGACATTTGTTGGATTGAGTCACAGAATTTCGCAGCGCAAAGGGAGACCGTTCAGCCCATTCATATCATATCATATCATATATCTACAGCCGGAAACAGGCCTTTTCAGCCCTCCAAGTCCGTGCCGCCCAGTGATCCCCGTACATTAACACTATCCTACACCCACTAGGGACAATTTTTACATTTACCCAGCCAATTAACCTACATACCTGTACGTCTTTGGAGTGTGGGAGGAAACCGAAGATCTCGGAGAAAACCCACGCCGGTCACGGGGAGAACGTACAAACTCCTTACAGTGCAGCACCCGTAGTCAGGATCGAACCTGTGTCTCCGGCGCTGCATTCGCTGTAAAGCAGCAACTCTACCGCTGCGCTACCGTGCCGCCCATTGTTCCGATACTAGACCGCCAAAGAGCTACCCTATCGGTTCTACTTCTGCGGACGCGGGATAATCACAAGGACGTTGCCCGGACTCGAGGGCCTGAGCTACAGGGAGAGGTTGAGAAGGCCAAGACTTTATATGCCCTGGAGCGCGGGAGGATGAGGGGTGATCTTGTACAGGTGTGTACGATCATGAGGGGAATAGAGAGAGTAAATCCACAGTCTATTACTCAGAGTAGGGGAATCAAGAACCAGAGGATGTCGGCTTAAGGTGAGAGTGGTAAGATTTAATAGTAACCTGAGGGATGACTTTTTAACACAGATGGTGGGTGTATTGAGCGCAGGAGGATGAGGGGCGATATTATGGAGGTGTACAAAACCATGAGAGGAATAGATTATTTTAATTTTTTAATTTTTGTTTTCACAATAAGCTTTCTGGAGTATCCGACTCTCTGGTTAACAAATGTTAGATTAGTGCAATCTTGCTTCACAAACATCTCATATTGTACAATTTTATCAATTACTAGACCAAGTGGACCCGTTGGGCCCAAACCTCTCCTGCATTGGTGCAGCACCCTCCTCCGCCCCTCCCCCTCCCCTTTCTCCCCCCTACCCGCCTCCCCCCCCCCACCCCCCTCCCCCTCTCTCCATCCCTCTCTCCCCCATCACTCCCTCCCCTCCCCCCCCTCCTCCAACCCCCTCTCCCCTCCCCTTCCCCCTCCCCTTCCCCCTCCCCTTCTCCCCTACCCCTCCCCCACTCCATCCCCCTCAACCCCCCTTATCCTCCCTCCTCCCCCTCCCTCCCTCCCCCCCTCCCTAGGAGATAGATTTAAACTTTAAAAAGTGAATAATTTTAAAAATATAACACCGATTTCAATGAAACGTCTTCCATTAGAAACAAAGGGACGACGGTGAGTAAGGTGGGCGTAAAATTGTCGCGCTATCGTGTACCGTTTTGGCTGTAGTTCAGGAACAAACAAACAAACAAACGAGAGTTTTAGTATATAACGCTCCAAGGAATAGTCCTAGCGTGCTCAACCTGTCCTTGTGGCTCAGACCCTCGGGTCCTGACAACATCCTCATAAATATTCTCTGCCCCCTTTCCAGCTTGACAACTCCTTCCCTGTAACATGGTGACCAAAACATAATGGTAGTACAATGGGTTAGCATGGCTTCAGTGGGCTGAAGGGTCTGTTCCCATGCTGTTTCATTTTGTCTCCAAATTCACCATGCTGCACTTCCGTGGGTGGCAAGCAAAGTGCGGCACGGTGGCGCAGCGGTAGAATTGCTGCCTTACAGCGCCAGAGACCCGGGTTCGATCCCGACTACGGGCGCTGTCTGTGCGGAGTTTGTACGTTCTCCCCGTGACCTGCGTGGGTTTTCACCGAGAACTCCGGTTTCCTCCCACACTCCAAAGACGTGCAGGTTTGTAGGTTGCTTGGCTTGGTGGAAATGTTAAAAAAATTGTCCCTAGTGTGTGCAGGGTAGTGTTAATGTGCAGGGATCGCTGGTCGGTGCGGACTCGATGGGCCGAAGGGGCTGTCTCGCACTGTATCTCTAAACTAAACCAAACTAAACAAAGGATTTTTGTCGCATTGCAATAGTTACGTCCTAAGTTAGGAAGGTGCTGCTTTAAATTTAAAGCCACGCGTTTCAGCTTGAACTGTAGGAAGATGGGACCGCTGACAAGAGCACCGTTCACAATGGAGAGAATGGAGACGTAGATTGCAAATCCGTGCCCTGAGCAGAACATGGTCTACGATTATACGAGTATACATGTTCATGAGAATGAATAGCTACAATAGCAGCCTAAGAAATAAAAACACTAGCAGGTGTGCTCATCAATGGGATAAACTATATTAAGACACTGGTGTAATTACCTAAATGAACTTGATTAAATAGGAGTAACTGCAAGATGATTATGAAACAAAATTTGTCGGTGTACCTGCTGTCTAATAATAAACACGAGCACTGTGGTGTGTGGTAACTCTCAGGTAGTAAATTCATCCTGATAGACTCAATTGCCACTAAGGGCACTTTCTTGACTAATAATGAACCAAAACTGGGAGAATAAATGAGCCGTTCTGAATACTCCCATTGGAATTCAAAGATTTTTGCAATTACCTTATTAGACGGAAAGAAACAGCACAAATGCAAAACACAACTCGAGGGCCTGAGCTAAAGGGAGAGGTTGGGCAGGCTAGGATTTCATTCCTGAGAGCGCAGGAGGATGAGGGGCGATCTCATAGAGGTGTACAAAATCATGAGAGGAACAGATCGGGTAGATGCACAGTCTTTAACCCAGCGTAGGAGAACCGAGAACCAGGGGACATACCAAAGGTATCACAAAATGCAGGAGTAACTCAGCGGATCAGGCAGCATCCCTGGAGAAAAGGAATGGGTGACGTTTCGGGTCGAGACCCTTCTTCAGTCTGAGGGGCCTGGGCTGAAGGGCCTGTTTCCACACGGTATGGCTCTATGACTCTATGACAAAGCCTTGGGATTGCACGGATTCCTTTGTGACCTCAGAAGGTCTCAAAGAAAATTTCCGATCCAAGACGTCACCCATTCCTTCTCTCCAGAGATGCTGCCTGACCCGCTGAGTTACTCCAGCATTTTGTGATACCTTCGATTTGTACCAGCATCTGCAGTTATTCTCCTACACAACCAGAGGACATACGGTAGGTTTAAGGTGAAGGGGGGCGGGGGAGGGAATTTAATAGGAATTTATGGGATAACATTTTTATATAAAGGGCGGTGGGGATATGGAACGAGCTGTCGGAGGAGGTGGTTAAGGCAGGGACTATCATAACATTTGGACCAGTGCATGGATAGGATAGGTTTAGAGGGATATGGGCCAAGTGCAGACAGGTGGGACGAGTGTAGATGGGACATTTTGGACAGTGTGGGCAAGTTGGGCTGAAGGGCCTGTTTCCACACAGTGTGGCTCTATGACTCTATGACAAAGCCTTGGGATTGCACGGATTCCTTTGTGACCTCAGAAGGTCTTAAAGAAAATTTCCGATCCAAGAGGACGCCCATTCCTTCTCTCCAGAGATGCTGCCTGACCCGCTGAGTTACTCCGGCACTTTGCTTCTAAGACTTGACCACTTATCAAAGGTCTTTTCTTCGATTGCTTTGCCAAGTAATTATTAACCTCTGGGGTGGGGGGAGGGGGGGGGACTTGTGGGGGCGGAGAGGGTAGGGTGGAGAGAACGGTGCCTGATGGATCAGGTGGGATTGGGTCAAGTCATCTGGGGTCAACGTTAGTGTGGGGAATGAGTGGGATGGGGATCTGTGGGGAAGGGGAGAGATTGGGAGTGGGGGGAATTGTATTCTGCTTTTCAGTCCTATTTACCTCAGTCCTCTTGTGCTCCATATCCAAGTCCAAAGGCTTGCACAAATTATCTGGACTTGGAAGTGACACAGCAGTGCTTACAGAATACTGCATGCTCTGAACAGCCTTCTTCTTGCATGACCTAAAACATTAACTCTGCTCCTCTCTCCACAGATGCCGCCTGATCTGCTGAGTTTAGATGTCTAGGGAAACAGCACTGAAACAGTCTGAAGGCAGGGTCCGACTTGAAACATCTCCCATCCTTTTCTCCGTAGATGCTGCCTGACCCGCTGAGTTTACTCCAGCACTTTGTGTCTATCTTTGATGGAACCAGGCCCTTCGGCCTGCCGAGTCCACGCCAACCATCGATCATCCATTCATACTAGTTCTATGTTATCCTCTTGTCCTTCAGTATGATTGAGTTTCTGTCTGATTTCTGTCAGATTTGTACTGAATTTAGTTTAGTGTAGTTTATTGATACAGTGCGAAAACAAGACCCTTCAGCCCACCGAGTCCGTGCAGACCTGCGAGCGCTGTATACTAACAGTATCCAACACACACTAGGGACAGTTTACATTTTTATACCAAGCCAATTAGCCTACAAACCTGTACGTTTTTAGAGTGTGGGAGGAAACCGAAGATCTCGGAGAAACCCCACACAGGTCACGGGGAGAAGGTACAAACTCCGTACAGACAGCACCCGTGGTCAGGATGGAACCCGGGAGTCTGGCGCTCTAGGGCAGCAACTCTACCGCTGCGCCACCCTTGTCTACAGAGTCATAGAGTGATACAGCGTGGAAACAGGCCCTTCGGCCCAACTTGACCACAGCGGCCAACATGTCCATGCTACACTAGTCCCACCTGCCTGCGCTTGGCCCATATCCCTCCAAACCTGTGTAAATGTTGCTTAAACATTGGGATAGTCCCAGCCTCAACTACCTCCTCTGGCAGCTACCTCCCCACCAGCCTCTGTGTGTAAAGGTTACCCCCTTGGTATTGTTTGTTCTGTTTTAGTACCTGCACTGATAAAATTTGAATAAAACCAATTTGAATTTGATGTACAGCACTTTGGTCAACGTGGGTTGTGTTTAAATGTGCTATAGAAATAAAATTGACTTGACTTGACTTAAATAGATTCCAAATAAGTCTTTTCACCTTCCCCTTAAACCTTTGCCCTCTGGTCCTCGATTCCCCAACTCTGGGCAAGAGACTCTGTGCGTCTGCCCGATCTATTCCTCCCTTGCGACAATAAAGTGCCGTTGAAACCATTGAATCCCCTCCGCTCTGGAGGAAAGAAAATGATTTCTCCAGTCTGCGCTCGCTAGTAATGACTCCCGTCCAAGAACATGGCATCTGAAAGCTTCCTTTCAGCGGGGCAGGGCGGCAAGGAGGGAAGCTACTATTATTTTCTTTATTTTCCTGTCGCTCCCATGTAAACGTTCCACTGATTTGCAATTAGCAAATCATCGGCAGATCACTCCCGTCGAAAGGCTGCCTGTCCAAATGAATCAAACGTCAGCCAGTGATTTGCCAAAAGACGACAAATTGCTGTTACTTTATAATTATAAGCAGGAATGGATATTGCAAAGAACACCAGCACTTTAACCAGGCTCTAATAATTCTAGTTGACAGATTAATTTTCAGTTTCCTCCATGTTTATATTTTCTACAATTAAAGATGTAGTTCACTCCTAATTGGGTTACTTAAGACTGGATTTCAAGGGTTCTCAAGACTGTGGTGTATTTCTGTGTATGTCTC
Source organism: Rhinoraja longicauda (assembly GCF_053455715.1). Taxonomy (NCBI): domain Eukaryota; kingdom Metazoa; phylum Chordata; class Chondrichthyes; order Rajiformes; family Arhynchobatidae; genus Rhinoraja; species Rhinoraja longicauda. Next base: position 31,904,824 of record NC_135975.1, read on the forward strand.
TCTCTCTCTCTTACAAGCACATATATACCAGAGAAAAAAAACATCTGGTCTAAAACGACAACATTTAAAAACGATGTTTAGTTCTTTAATTTGGACAGTGGACTCGTTTCATAAGATTTAGTTTGGCTTATTTTTGTTTTATCGGTAACAAAATAACTGGTTTTCATATTTAATCCTGAAGATTGTTTTTTTATTTTTGTCGGTGTTGCTTCTTGGAAGAACGCCGGCCAACATTAATGCTGGACTGAAAGGGTCTTTTTAGTGTAGTTGTCACCCCAGAGTTCGAATGAACAGGGGTTGTGCAATCTACGCAAAACAGTCCGACCTCTTACAAGTCCGAACTTGATCACCCAAGTTACAGGGAGAGGGTGGGAAGGCAGGGGCTTTACCCCTTGGAGCGCAGGAAGCTGAGGGGTGATCTGAGAGAGGTGTATGAAATCATGAGGGGTGTAGACAGGGTGAATGCACAGAGTCTTTTACCCAGGGGAAAGGGAATCAAAAATACCATCTGGTTTAAAACAACAGGGTTTTAGAAAGGATGTTTAGTTCTTTAATTTGGACAGTGGACGCACTTCATAAGATTTAGTTTGGCTTATTTGTGTTTATCGGTAACAAAATAACCGATTTTCATATTTCATCCAGTACAATTTCCAACCGAACCAGAGGAATACCATCTGGTTAAAACAACAAGGTTTAAAAAGGATGTTTAGACCACCAGAGGACACGGGTTTAAGGTGAGCGGGGGGGGGAAATTTAATTGGAACCTGAGGGCGACTTTTGCACTCAGAGGGTGGCGGGTGTATGGACCGAGCTGTCAGAGAAAGCAGTGGAGGTAGGTAGGATAAGAAGATTAAAAAGATTCTTGGGAAGGTACATGGAGGGGGAAGGTTTATGGGCCAAATGCAGGTGAATGGGACAAGCTTAGATTGGGCATCTTGGTCGGCAATGAGGAGTTGGGCCGAAGGGCCTGTTCCCGTGCTGTATGACTGTCCCACTCTAAGTAGTGCTGAGTAAATCAATCCTCTCTGTGTCAGGGATATATATAGCAGTAACTCCATGACAGTTACTCAATCATTGAGTTATAGAGACGTAGAGAACAGAAACAACTTGCCCATACCGACCAACATGCCCCATCTACATTAGACCCACCTACCTGCATTTGGCCCATATCCCTCTAAACCTTTCCTATCCATGTACCTGTCCAAATGTCTTTTAAATGCTGTCGTTGTAACTGTCTCAACTACCTCCTCTGGCAGCTTGTTCCATACACCCACCACCTCTGTGTGAAAAGGTTGCCCCTCAGATTCCCATTAAATCTTTCCCCTCTCACCTTAAACCCATGCCCTCTGGTTCTTGACTCTGGGTAAAAGACTCTGCGTTCATCCTATCTATTCTCTTCGTGATCATATAAACCTCTGTAATATCGTCCCTGAGCCTGCCCAACCTTTCCTCTACAGCTCAGGCCCTCGATTTCTGGGAACATCCTCGTAAATCTTATCTGGACTCTTTCCAGCTTAATGGCGTCCTTCCCCCAACAAGGTGACCAAAACTGAGCACAATACTCCACATGCGGCCTCACCGACATCTTGTGCAACTGCAACAAAGCATCGTGTGGAGGGACTAAGGACATTCTCCACAGAGCAGAGAAAGCTAAGAAAACATCCCTCCCAATCTCTCAATCTACCTTTTTAAGGCCCGTGCACTTTTTCTTTTATATTCACTTTCTTGTCACGGTAACACAACATTCCACATGGTTTTTAAGTGCAAAAAAACCCCACAAAATGCTGGAGTAACTCAGCCAGGTCAGGCCCCATCTCTGGACAACATGGGTAGGTGATGTTTCGGTTCGAGGCCCCTGCTTCAGACTAATTTTAGCAGGGGGAATGAAAGAAGTAGGGGCGCGACAAAGCCTGGCAAGTGATAGGTGGATCGACACTAAGTGCCGGGGTAACTCAGCGGGTCAGACAGCGTCTATGCAGAACAAGGATGGATGGCGTTTCAGGTCGGGACCCTTCTTCAGACTGAAAGCATTGGGGAGGGAACTGGAGGCAAGGAAAGGGTCCCGACCCGAAATGTCACCCATCCTTTTTCACCAAAGATACCGCCTGACCCGCTGAACTACTCCAGCACTTTATGTCTGTCTTTGATATATACCAGCATCTGCAGTTCATTTCTACACAAGTGATAGGTGGATATTGGTGAGGGGGGAGGGGGGAGGGGACAAAGGGCAGAGATGAAAAGACAACAAGTGTGGGATAAGAAGATAATGCAAGGAAGAGGCGTGAAGATGTGAAGCCAGAGGAAGGAACACAGGTGCGTAAAAAAGACACAAAGTGCTGGAGTAACTCAGCAGCATCTTTAGAGAACATGGACAGGGGACATTTTTGGTCGGACCTGCATTCAGAAAAGGGGAGGTGTGTGATGCCTATCATATCCACAGGCACAATCAAGCCATCTCATACTGGGCTGTGCAATCAGTCAATTCATCTCAAGAGCACCAAACTGCAAACTCCAGCCAAATCTATGCAGGAGGTGCAAACCTCACAAACCACTTTAAAAGCAGAAGGGGATAATCTCAGTTCATCTATTCATTGCAGGCCGTGAGTGTGCCTGGTAACGCCAGCATTTGTTGTTTCCCCTCACGTGAGGGGGGAAAGCTGAGCGTCGGCCACATTTGCCTCAGCGTGCACTGACCACGCCAGATCAGATCAAGATGGCAGATTTGCTCGCCCAAAGCAGCAGCATGAGGCAACCAGATGGAGGACTGACCGCAACCCAGTAGCTTTCCTCGTTGCCGCTACCAGCTTTGTGTTTTATCAACTCCAGATTTATTTAACTTAGCTTGAACTTAAATCCCCCTCAAGTGGCCGTGGTGGGATTCGAACTCGTGTCTGTGCAGCAACGACCCCAGGCCTCTGGCTACTGATCCAGTAACTTAACCACCGCCTTATCGCCAGTGTCGCAGCGCTAATTTTTTCCGGTGCCGGTGCCTAATTTTCACTGGTGCCGGGGCGGCCGCTGTTCAATTCTCCGCTGGTTACAAATTCCCCGCTGTTTTATTTTTGGAGTTTTATTTTTAACAGAGTTGCCGGAGGGGCGCTCCGGTGAGCTCTGTCCGGCAGCACCGCGCCCCTGCTTACCGCGCCCATACCCACTTGCCTGCAGAGCGGTGGTAATGCGTGCGGAAAGCAGGAGGTTGGAAGCAACAGCCTTGCATCCAGGGCACACTCTCTGCAAGGACCCGAGTGCCAAATTAGGAGGAGAATTACATTTCCCCAAATTGGGTTGGCGTACTGATCATCTGTTTCAAGGAGTGTAAGGAAATAACTGCAGCTGCTGGTACAGATCGAAGGTATTTATTCACAAAATGCTGGAGTAACTCAGCGGGTCAGGCAGCATCTCAGGAGAGAAGGAATGGGCGACGTTTCGGGTCGAGACCCTTCTTCAGTCTGAGGAAGGGTTTCGACCCGAAACGTCACCGTTCCTTCTCTCCTGAGATGCTGCCTGACCTGCTGAGTTACTCCAGCATTTTGTGAATAAATACCTCCGATCTGTTTCAAGGAGGCTGTTTGCAAAGCTGTCCCCTCTCTGTTTTACCAAGGTACCATCCGTGGCCGGTAATGATACCGTACACTTGCAAAGTTGTTATTTGATAAGTCGCGCAGCCAATTCCTAAAATTAAATCTGTACACTTTACTGCACCAGTTTAAATGTTGCAAGCCCAATTAACTTTCCCTTCCCCTGAATAATAACGTTCCACGCAGCAGTCTTGATTAGGAGATGTGTGTGTGTGTGTGTGTGTGTGTGTGTGTGTGTGTGTGTGTGTGTGTGTTTAATGCGGGGATCACAAGAAATAAAAAGCCTTTGGGCTGAGTTCCAGTCCATGGACCGTAATCAAGTCTCAGTCCAAGTATAATTGTTTCACAAACAAGGTTCGGAAGCAGGGTCACGGGTTGAGGCAGGGTTGTATTCTTTCATATTTATAAACAGAATTATTGCTTTTTAATAGCTCCAAATCTTCTGACAGCATTTCCAGCACGGCTCCCACTCTTAAATTGATTTTTTATTAACCCTCCAGACCGCAGGTTATTTAATTAATTGAGCACGGAGTGGTAGCAGGGCAGGAACGTACAAATTAATCTTTATCACTTGTCCCATCAAGGAACTTGGCAAAGTCAATCTAAGCAAGGGAGAGAGGAATGTCGAACCCTAACTAGAATAACACAGTAACTAAGACGGTATATACATATATATATTTAAAAAAACGAATGCCCGCGTGAAGAGACAAGAACCCCTTTCTCTGCTTTCACTAGGGCCATTATTCACTGCTGTCATTCACACAAACAAACCGACGTGTTTCTTTCGGTTTCATGCCTGCCGTTAAAAATACCCCTTTGAAAGGTGCTTTTCATTACATTCCCAGCCCCTGACTGACCGTCAAAGAGGTCAGTCAGCCCATCGTAAGCCCTGCCGGCCGTGAATGAGTTCAACCCATCTTTCTCAGACTTCCCACCCTGTCCTGTGACGTTTCAATAGACAATAGACAATAGGTGCAGGAGGAGGCCATTTGGCCCATTCGAGCCAGCACCGCCATTCAATGTGATCAAGACTGATCATTCTCAATCAGTACCCCGTTCCTGCCTTCTCCCCATACCCCTGACTCCGCTATCCTGAAGAGCTCTATCTAGCTCTCTCTTGAATGCATTCAGAGAATTGGCCTCCAATGCCTTCTGAGGCAGAGAATTCCACAGATTCACAACTCTCTGACTGAAAAAGTTTTTCCTCATCTCAGTTCTAAATGGCCTACCCCTTATTCTTAAACTGTTGCCCCTTGTTATGGATTCCCCCAACATTGGGAACATGTTTCCTGCCTCTAACGTGTCCAACCCCTTAATAATCTTATGCGTTTCGATAAGATCTTCTCTCATCCTTCTAAATTCCAGTGTATACAAGCCTAGTCGCTCCAGTCTTTCACCTGCCCATCTGTATCTTTTCCTCTCTGTGATAAATTTTGGTTTGACTCTTTTTGTGTTTTTAGTTTAGTTTAGTTTCTCATTTAGAGAGGCCCTTCGGCCCACCAAGTCCGCGCCGACCGGCGATCCCCACACACTTAACACTATCCTACACACACCAGGGACAATTTACATGTACGCCAAACCAACTAACCTACAAACCTGCACGTCTTTGGAGTGTGGGAGGAAACCGGAGATCCCGGAGAAAACACACGCAGGTCACGGGGAGAACGTACAAACTCCGTACAGACAGCACCCGTAGTCAGGATCGAACCCGGGTCTCTGGCGCTATAAGGCAGCAACTCTACCACTGCACGCCCACGGTTTTGTTACAGAGATCATGTGTAGGAAGGAAATGCAGGTGCTGGTTTAGACCAGAGATACTGCCTGACCTGCTGAGTTACTCCAGCACTTTGTATCTATCACCGAATAACATTGTTGGGTTAACAAGATTCCGCTTGGGTAGCTTACAAAACGACAGTATGAACATTGAATTCATAGATAATATAAATCACTTACCAACCCCTTTTTCCCCATCCCACCCCCACCTCTTCCCTGTACCACACCTGGACACACCTATGTCACCCTTTTCCCCTCCCTTTCCACCTGCATTCCTTCCTCTAGCTTCACAATTTGCACCACGTCTAACCTCAAACCTTCTCATACCTTTAGTCTTTTCACCTCTGCCCTTTGCCCAACCATCTGAAATCCCCCTCAACTGTATCCACCTATCACTTGCCACACTTTTGTCCTGCCCCACCACCAGTCAGTCTGAAGAAGGGTCCTGACCCAAGACGTCACCTATCGATGTTCGCCAGAGATGTTGGCCGACCAAACAAGTTACTCCAGCACTCTGTCTTTTTTTGGGAAAAAAGCACCTGTACACCTTGTCTCGACGTTGATGGATTAATATTGTCCACCTTAAAGTTTCCAAGGGTGGATTGAACAAGGATCATCGTGCAAGAACTGCTGTTGAGAGTGTGGCTGGTCATTGGAAGCTTATCTTGACATTCAATGACAAAGCCTCTTCGTGGAAATAGGATCCCTCTCAATCATCCACGAACAATTTTTTAGTTTAGTTTAGAGATACAGCGCGGAAACAGGCCCTTCGGCCCACCAAGTCCGCACCAACCAGCGGTCCCCGCACATTAACACTATCCTACACACACTAGGGGCAATTTTACATTTATACCAAGGGAATTAACCTCCAACCCTGTTCGTCTTTGGAGTGTGGGACGAAAATGACGATCTCGGAGAAAACCCACGCAGGTCACGGGGAGAACGTACAAACTCCGTGCAGACAGCACCCGTAGTCGGGATTGAACCCGGGTCTCCGGTGCTGCATTCGCTGTAAGACAGCAACTCTACCACTGCGCCACCGCTTATGAACTTTAACGGGGCGGCATGTTGGCGCAGCGGTAGAGTTGTTGCCTCACTGTGCCAGAGACCCGGGTTCGACCTTGACTATGGGTGCCGTCTGTATGGCGACTAGGCTTGTATACACTGGAATTTAGAAGGATGAGAGGGGATCTTATCGAAACGTATAAGATTATTAAAGGGTTGGACGCGTTAGAGGCAGGAAACATGTTCCCAATGTTGGGGGAGTCCAGAACGAGGGGCCACAGTTTAAGAATAAGGGGTAGACTATTTAGAACGGAGATGAGGAAAAACTTTTTCAGTCAGAGAGTTGTGAATCTGTGGAATTCTCTGCCTCAGAAGGCGGTGGAGGCTAATTCTTTGAATGCATTCAAGAGAGAGCTAGGTAGAGCTCTTAAGGATAGCGGAGTCAAGGGGTATGGAGAGAAGGCAGGAACGGGGTACTAATTGAGAATGATCAGCCATGATCACATTGAATGGTGGTGCTGGCTCGAAGGGCCGAATGTCCTCCTCCTGCACCTATTGTCTATTGTGTTTCGTCGTTCTCTCTGTTTTCTCCAGGTGCTCCGGTTTCCCCCCATATTCCAAAAGGGGGCAGTTTTCGGCAACTTAGGTTAATTGCCTTCTGAAAAATTGTCCTGAGTGAATAGGATAGAACTGGAGAACGGGGTGATTGTTGTTCGGTGTGGACTCGGTGGGCCAATGGGCCTGTTTCCACCGTATCACTAAAACTAAAAAACTTAAACTAAATCAAAGATAGACACAAAACGCTGGAGTAACTCAGTGGGTCAGGCGGCATCTCTGGAGAAAAGGAATCAATGGCATTTTGGGTCATACTGAGAGCTAAATCAAAAGATTAATGAATCAGTCTGAAGAAGGATCTCGACCTAAAACGTCACCCATTCCTTCTCTCCAGAGATGCTGCCTGTCCCGCTGAGTTACTCCAGCATTTTGTGCCAATCTTCGATTTAAACCAGCATCCGCAGTTCCTTCCTACACCGCTAAACTAAATGAATGCGTTCGATCTCTTTCACCGCCCTGCAATGTCTGGGGCTGCCCGTGGAGTCTAATATTGGCCTGAGCAGAGGAAGCGTTTTGAAGGGCTGGAGGGAGCTCCCATTCTCACCGCAGATGGTCTGAACAGAAGCAGAGAGAACATCTGTGCAACTGAAGTCCACCAGCTGTTTCAGATGTCGAGGGAGAGGGGACATGACAGCAGGTCCAAGGCAGCAGTCTCAAGGTCAAGAGAATCAAATGGGGCTCTGGGCATTACTGATAGCTCAGGCATGGCCATTTACAGAGGGCACGGTGGAAGCCTGCCCACGTACACATCAGTTTAGTTTAGCATCTTTGATGTTTTCAACGGAGAGTTAGATACAGCTCTGAGGGCTAACGGAATCAAGGGATCTGGGGAGAAAGCAGGAGCAGGGTACTGATTGAGGATGATCATCCATGATCATATTGAATGGCATTGCTGGCTCGAAGGGCCAAATCGCCCACTCCTGCACCTATTTTCTATGTTTCTATGTTTTTATCATCGTCATGAGAATCTATGCTGTTAGCTACTCAGTCACGTGTACCGAGGTACAGTAAAAAGCTTTTTTATCACCTACTTTCCAGTCAGCAAAAAAAACTAAAACAGTGTGGAAACAGGCCCTTCCTTCGGCCCACCGAGCCTGCGTTTGGGTCCAAAGTTAACCAACTGGCACCAATTGGTATTTGCAAATGTGAGTTTACACATCCTCTGAATGTGGAAGATCTTCCTGTTATCATCACTAAAATGCCCAGCTCTATTTTCTTTAACGTGGCCCTTAAGCTAAGGAGTAGCTAGAGAGAAGTTTAGTTTAGTTTAGTTTATTGTCACGTGTACCGAGGTACAGTGAAAAGCTTTTGCTGCGCGCTATCCAGTCAGCGGAAAGACAACACAGTGGACAGATACATGATAAGGGAATAACGTTTAATGCAAGATAAAGTCAGTAAAGTCTGACCAAAGATAGTGTGAGGGTCTCCAATGAGGTAGATAGTAGTTCAGGGCTGTGATCTAGATGTGGTAGGATGTTCAGTTGCCTGAAGTCTTCAGTTCTCCATAACATCTTGAACGTTTGGGGTGGCACTTAGAGTTGCAGCCTTACAGCGCTTACAGCGTCAAAGACCCGGTTTCAGTCCGGAGTTTGTACGTTCTCCCCGTGACCTGCGTAGTTTTTCCCCGAGAACTTCGGTTTCCTCCCACACTCCAAAGGCGTACAGGCTTGTAGGTTAATTGGCTCGGTATAAATGTTTTTTTAAATTGTCCCTAGTGTAAGATAGTGTTAAAGTGCGGGGAACGCTGGTCGGTGTGGACTCGGTGGGCCGAAGCCTCTGTTCCCCTGCTGTACCTCCAACCTAAACTCAACTAAATTAAACTAAGCTAAAACACCATTCAACTCTTCTGAAGTTTCTCCAAATGTAAACCTGCTTGTGTGACCACTGCTCATAATTTAACCCCTTATCATCTGGTCTATGTTGATCCCCCACAAATGTCAATGGCCGTCTTTTCTTTTTCTTCTCCTTTTCTGCTTTCCGCTGCACAAAACCGCCAACAGCTGGGCGATCTCGTGCAGGTTTCGCTCGCGTGGGCGCTGGTTGCAAAAGGGTTATTTAGATTTTTACGTGGGCACGTTTGGTGAGATGATCCATGTCCAAGTTGTCCAGCTGTGACTTGAAGAGTGACGAGGTTGGTGCACATCTGGTGGTGTTGGGAAGGATGTTCCACTGTGGGATGGTCCATCCACATCTAAGGCAAGTTATCTCTGAAGATCTGTCCTGGACCCAAGCACGTTGATGCGATCATAAAGAGAGCCCATCAACGCCTCTACTTCCTTAGAAGATTGAAGACATTTGGTAATTCCCTGAACCCTCTCTTGAACTTCAACAGGTGTACGGTAGATGGTTTGGTTTAGTTCAGTGCAGTTTACTTCAGTTTAGACACAAAATGCTGGAGTAACTCAGCGGGACAGGCAGCATCTCTGGAGAGAAGAAACAGGTGACGTTTCGGGTCGAGACGATTCTTCAGACTGGTTTAGTTTAGTTTAGTTTCGAGGTACAGCATGCATTATGGTTAGGATCAGGCTGACGCAAGTCCACGCCGACCAACGATCCCCGTACACAAGCACTATCCCACACACTTGGGACAATTTACAATTTTTACCAAAGCCAAACTAACCTGCAAACCTGTACGTCTTTGGAGTGTGGAGGGAAACCAGAGCACCCGGGGGAAACCCACGCGGTCACGGGGAGAACGTACAAACTCCTTACAGACAGCACCTGTAGTCAGGATCGAACCCGGGTCTTTGGTGCTGTAAGGCAGCAACTCTATCGCTGAGCCACCGTGCTGCCCTTCAGAGTACATTGACTGGTTTTATAATCGCCTGGTTTAGCAACTCAAACTCTCAACAAACGACGGAGTTTACAACGGGTGGTTGGCAATGCCCAGTCCATCATGGGCACTGAACTCCCCACCATCGAAGGGATCTGCAGTAGGCACTACCTCAAAAAGCAAGCCCGTATATTCACGGACCCACACCAACCTGGCCACGCTCTCATTTCACTGCTAATCTCAGAAAAATGGTACAGGAGTCTGAAAACTATGACCACTGGGGTTCAAGAACAGATTCTTCCCAACAATCATCAGGCTCATTCATGACTACTACACAACACTAACCTCAACTATAAACTATGGTAGGTCTATGTACTATCTGTTGAGGCCAAGCCAATGGATGAGAGGGGATCTTATCGAAACATATAAGATTATTAAGGGATTGGACACGTTAGAGGCAGGAAACATGTTCCCAATGTTGGGGGAGTCCAGAACAAGGGGCCACAGTTTAAGAATAAGGGGTAGGCCATTGAGAACGGAGATGAGGAAAAACCTTTTCAGTCAGAGAGTTGTGAAACTGTGGAATTCGCTGCCTCAGAAGGCAGTGGAGGCCAATTCTCTGAATGCATTCAAGAGAGAGCTAGATAGAACTCTTAAGGATAGCGGAGTCAGGGGGTATGGGGAGAAGGCAGGAATGGGGTACTGATCGAGAATGATCAGCCATGATCACATTGAATGGTGGTGCTGGCTCGAAGGGCCGAATGACCTACTGTCTATTGTCTATTATCTATTGCCTATTTTAAAAGCGGAGGTTGACAGATTGTTGATTAGTACGGGTGTCAGGGGTTATGGGGAGAAGGCAGGAGAATGGGGTTGAGAGGGATAGAGGTAACTGAAGATCTCGGAGAAAACCCACGCAGGTCACGGGGAGAAGGTACAATCTCCGTACAAGCAGCACCCGTAGTCAGGATGGAACCCGGGTCTCCGGCGCTGTGAGGCAGCAACTCTACCGCTGCGCCACCGCGCCACACGTTATTCCCAAACGACTGTGCTCAATATTCTTGGTGTGGTTTGTGTCAAGGTTGTGTCAAGGGCAGGGAGAGAGGGTGGGGGTGGGGGGGGGTGTTGGGGCTGAGTGAGTAGGGGGAGGGAGGGGGGGTTCAAGAAGAGGCATGACGATCACAAGACGTTCTTTGAGATAAAGTAGGTGGGTGTGTGTGTTTAATCTGTGTGTGCGCCCCTCCAAAGGCGGTCAAGCCTAAATTCCTCTGTGTGTGCGCTTGCTTTGTATATCTTCAAAATAACATTAACTTCCTTAACATCGAGCCTTTGCCAATGTAAAAGCAGGCATACCATTCGCTTCTTTGATTATTTGCTCATTCCTCTCCGTGACATCTTAATGGACCGTGTGTGCAGATCATCGCAGCATTGTTTCTCATGCCCCCCCTCAGCCGCCCACGGTTTGTCACGGGCTTTATATATTTTTTAATGTTTTATGTGGTTCTCTGACTTCTCAGTTGCCCCTGGCTTCATCGTTGACTTTAAGCCCCTTGCCGATATAAACAGGCTCAGTGTCACGTTAAATTCCTTCTGAACTGCTCTCTTCTTAACCCTTTCCTGGACCCGTCCCAGTGCACGGTCATGGAGGCACAAGGAAGTGCAGATGCTAGAATCCCGAGCAAAACGCGCAAAAGTGCTGGAGGAACCCAGCGTTGGATGTTTCCACTGAATTCGTCTCAGCACGGATGGTTCCACTAGTGGGAGAGTCTAGGACTAGAGGTCACAGCCTCAGAATTAAAGGACGTTGTTTTAGGAAGGAGATGAGGAGGAATTTCTTTTGTCAGAGGGTGGTGAATCTGTGGAATTCTTTGCCCCAGAGGGCTATGGAGGGCAAGTCAGTGGATATATTTAAGGCAGAGATAGATTCATGATTAGTACGGGTGTCAGGGGTTATGGGGAGGAGGCAGGGGAATGGGGTGAGTAGGGAGACATAGATCAGCCATGATTGATTGGCGGGGTAGACTTGATGGGCCGAGTGGCCTAATTCTGCTCCTAACACTTCTAACCTTATGATCTGTGGAGGGAATGGTCAGGCAATGTTTCATGTCGGGGCCCTTCTTCAGTCTGATTTGCTCACCCTATGTTTCATAGCAGAGTCTGAAGAAGGGTCCCGACCTGATACGTCGCCTGCCCATTCCCTCCACAGATGCTGCCCGGCCCGCTGAGTCCCTCCAGCACTTTGCGTTTGTCTCAAGATTCCATCACCTGCAGTTCCTCGTGCCTGCGTCTCATGATGTTGAATGTGACTTGGGCTAAGCCGCGGAGCTCAAAATAACATTCTCCCTTTTTCCACATTAAACTCAAACCGTACTATGAATGCTATTAATGTCCACACACTGCTGGGGCTGTTATTTAAATCTGGCTCATTACTTACCAACAAATCTAATATGACCTGTTTTACTTCACAGAATTTAAAATAAAACTAAACAAACATACTAATTCAGTGGGAGATAAAAGGGTTTCAAATTAAATGGAGCCTTTTATATTGTGATTCAATACACTTCTGGCAAAAAGGGAAATTTGCAACAAATTATGTATGGGTTTTTTTTGGAATGGAAAGAATTTTAATGTGATCATCTTAGCCACCAAGAAAGACTACCTCTTACAAAGAATCTTTAATGTTAACAGAAATGTGATCAGTCAGAAAATTGATAGGACCCATGTGGGAGGGATCAATGCAAGAGTTTTTATTCATTGAAAGATACAGCATGGAAACAGGCCCTTCGGTCCATGCCGACCATCGATCACAATGGACAATAGGTGCAGGAGGAGGCCATTCGGCCCTTCGAGCCAGCACCACCATTCAATGTGATCATGGCTGATCATCCACAATCAGTACCCCGTTCCTGCCTTCTCCCCATACCCCCTGACTCCGTTATCTTTAAGAGCTCTATCTAGCTCTCCCTTGAATGCATTCAGAGAATTGGCCTCCACTGCCTTCTGAGGCAGAGAATTCTACAGATTTACAACTCTCTGACTGAAAAAGTTTTTCCTCATCTCCGTTCTAAATGGCCTACCCCTTATTCTTAAACTGTGGCCCCTGGTTCTGGACCCCCCAACATTGGGAACATGTTTCCTGCCTCTAACGTGTCCAACCCCTTAATAATCTTATATGTTTCGATAAGATCCCCTCTCATCCTTCTAAATTCCAGCGTATACAAGCCCAGTCGCTCCAGTCTTTCAAAATACGACAGTCCCGCCATTCCGGGAATTAACCTAGTAAACCTACGCTGCACACCCTCAATAGCAAGAATGACCTGCTTATCATTTCCGTGTTATTCCATTTTGTCATCCACTCCCGACACACTATGGGGCAACTCACCGAGGCTGGTTAGCCGACAAACCCGCACGTGTTTGGGATGTGGGAGGAAACCGGAGCACCCGGAGGAAACCCACACGGTCACAGGGAGAACTGTGTGCAAACTCCACACAGAGAGCACCCGAGGACAGTTCCAGAACCAGAGGCCACAGTTTAAGAATAAGGGGAAGGCCATTCAGAACGGAGATGAGGAAAAACTTTTTCGCTCAGAGTTGTGAATCTGTGGAATTCTCTGCCTCAGAAGGCAGTGGAGGCCAATTCTCTGAATGCTTTCAAGAGAGAGTTAGAGAGAGCTCTTAATGATAGCGGAGTCAGGGGGTATGGGGAGAAGGCAGGAACGGGGTACTGATTGTGGATGATCAGCCATGATCACATTGAATGACGGTGCTGGCTCGAAGAGCCGAATGGCCTACTCCTGCACCTATTGTCTATTGTCTATTGTCTATTGACTATTGACAGGATCAAAGCCAGGTCTCTGGTGCTGTGAGGCAGCATCTCCAGTTTAAGTTTGAGAGATACAGCAGGGGAACAGAGTACCAGGTTAGACCCTGACCTCGACTGTGTGTGTGGAGTTTGCACGTTCTCCCTGTGACCGTGTGGGTTTTCTCCGGGTGCTCCGGTTTCCTCCCACATCCCAAAGACTTGCGGGTTTGTAGGTTAATTGGCCCTCTGTATGTTGTTGTTGCCCTTGGTGTGTAGGGAGTGGATGAGAAAGTGGGATAGCATGGAACTAGTGTGTGGATTGGTGATCGATGGTCGGCGTGGCAACGATGGGCCAAAGGGCCTGTTTGCTGCATCTGAAAACATAAATAGTTAGAGAGAAGAGGTTTCGGAGTGAGCTTTAGCACGGAGGATGTTGACGAGGCAAGGAAGGGTGAGGATAATGAGAGGTTTGAACATATGTATTAGAAATCACAATTTTGAGCAGGGTGTGATGGATGAATGGGACCTTGTGTGAATAGAGAGAGACTGTTTCATTGAAATATTCAAACTTGCAAAGGGTGGAAAATGGTGTAAAATAGGAATTAAAATACGTAAACCTAACTCTTATGAATGTTCCCATTCTGTGCTGAGCTTCGTTGCTGTTTACTTTATTCACTTCGAAGGTACAGCTTGGAAACAGGCCCTGCGGCCCACCGAGCCCACGCCGACCATCGATCGCCCGCTCACACTCGTTCTACGTTACCCCATTTTCTCATCCACTCCCCACACACGGGGGTGGTGGGGGAGGGGGGCAATTTGCGGAAGGCGATTAACGCGCAAACCCGCAAGTCTTTGGGAAGCGGGAGAAAACCCACAGCAAATTGGCGGTATCACAAAATGCTGGAGAAACCTGACAACATGGCGGAGAGTTCACTGCTCTCGTGGTGAACATGTGTTCGATGTGGGGGGGGGGGGGGGGGGGAGGGGTAACTTGCAGGTCATCTCTTCCCTAACGGAGGGGTGATCTCTTTGGGACGCACCTCCTTTTGCGCTGCGGCCTAACACCGGCCTGGCCTGGCACCAGGAGCGGGCGGCCTCCAGTGGATCCGGCGGAGCTGAGGCCCCGGTTCACAGAGCCTGCGGGCTAACTCACCATCGGAGGCTTTGGCCTTGGGCTGTGGGCCTTGTGGACTGGGACACCGGAGTTGGCAGAGCCTGCGGGCTAACTCACCATCGGAGGCTTCGGCCGCGGGCCGCGCGGGCTTTGTGGACTGCGACACCGGAGTTCGCAGAGCCTGCGGGCTAACTCACCATCGGAGGCTTCGGCCGCGGGCCTTTAGATATACAGCGCGGAAACAGGCCCTTCGGCCCACCGAGTCCGCGCCGCCCAGCGATCCCTGCACACTAACACTATCCTACACACACTAGGGACAATTTTTTAATTTTTTTTTACATTTACCCAGTCAATTAACCAACAAACCTGCACGTCTTTGGAGTGTGGGAGGAAACCGAAGATCTTGGAGAAAACCCACGCAGGTCACGGGGAGCACATACAAACTCCGTACAGACGGCGCCCGTAGTCAGGATCGAACCTAAGTCTCCGGCGCTGCATTTGCTGTAAGGCAGCAACTCTACCGCTGCGCCACCGTGCCGCCCAGTCTTGGACTGGGACACCGGAGTTGGCAGAGCCTGCGGGCTTACCCACATCGGAGGGTACAGCCACGGGCTGTAGGCCACGGGCCTTGTGGATTGGGACACCGGAGTTGGCAGAGCCTTTGGGCTTACCCACATCGGAGGGTACAGCCACGGGCCGTGGGCCTTGTTGACTGGGACACCGGAGTTGGCAGAGCCTGCGGGCTAACTCACCATCGGAGGGTACAGCCGCGGGCCGTGGGCCTTGTTGACTGGGACACCGGAGTTGGCAGAGCCTGCGGGCTAACTCACCATTGGAGGGTACAGCCGCGGGCCGTGGGCCTTGTTGACTGGGACACCAGAGTTGGCAGAGCCTGCGGGCTAACTCACCATCGGAGGCTTTGGCCGCTGGTTTGTTGTTTTATTGCTTCCTTGATGTTGAACTGCATGGTGGTGAATTTGAATTGCCCTTCGGGGACAATTAACGTGCTTATGACTATGACTATGACTAACTCAGCTGGTCAGGCGGCATCTCAGGAGAGAAGAAATGGGTGACGTCTCCTGAGATGCTGCCTGACCCGCTGAGTTTTACTCCAGCACTTTGTGATACCTTCGATTTATGCCAGCATCTGCAGTTATTTTCCTACACAGCAAATTGCCCCCCGTGTGTGGGGAGTGGATGAGAAGGTGGGATAAGGTGCAAACGTATAGTCAGAGGGTGGAGAATCTGTGGAATTCATTGCCGTGGAAGGGTGTGGAGGCCAAGTCAATGGATATTTTCAATGCGGAGATAAGACAGATTCTTGATTATATGGGTGTCAGGGGTTACGGGGAGAAGGCAGGAGAGGGGAAGGTAGAGCAGCCATGATTGAATGGCAGAGCAGACCTGATGGGCAGAACGGCCTAATTCTACTCCGATCACTTATGAAGATTTGAACTCATGAACTCCACGTGGACAGCACCCTGAGGTCGGGATGGAACCCGGGCCTCCAGCGCTGTGAGGCTGCACCTCTACCTGACGCTTCTGCACGACTGCGTAGCAATTGCCATTCACGTGTGTTGCATTGAATGGGGGATAAAAGGGGAAAACGACACCAGATCGCATCAACGATAAAGCCAAAGCTCGCAGCACAAAGCCCCTACGCGACTCACTTCAGAAGCAGAGTGTGTGCTGAATCCAGCAACCTGCACAAGATCCAGCAGAAATTACAAACAGCTGGAGATGACAGTTGTTTTAACAGCTGAGCTGACAGGATTAATTTAAATGCACTGAAATCAAAAGTAGATAACACCTGTTTAGTCTTGAAGGGGCATCCAGCGAGGTAGAGTGTGTGTATGCGCTGCCGAGACTGAGCGCTTCCAGTGCCAGAATTACTGAGCGCATAGCATCCCCCGGGCCTTTGGACCTGGTGCCTCCAGTAACAGATGTTGTGTTTTAGAAGCCTGGTCACTGTCTCTCTCTGAACATCTGGCTCACATATGAGCCACTTCTCTCCGTAGCAGAGGTCCGAACATCGCACAGTCCTTGCACTGTTTCAAAGCAACTTGCATCCAATCCTCTAGGGCTGAATAACACATTCTCTTTGTGTTTCCTGCAGACTGATGATCATTTCTCTCTTGATTTATATATGTTTTTTCCTTTGCATTTCTCGCCACCGTGCCCGGACTTGTGTGTGCACGTGCCACAGACATCTTTGCGAAACAATTTTCCAGCAGCTTTTCTTAAAGGCCCGTAACAAAAGGCCGGGGAGAGGGACGGAGGAAGGCCCCGGGAGTTCAAGGGCGCAGCGTGACAGTGGCCGACTTTAACATTCCAAGGCACTTCATCGCCATCGGACCGCGCAGAAGCGCGAGGTCAGAGGAGCAGCGCTTTCAGGAGCAGGACACACAAAGGAACTGCAGGTGCTGGAGTCCTGAGCAAAAGGTGCAAAGTGTCGGAGTACCTTAGCTGGCCAGTGACATGCCTCGCCACTGAAGGGCGTGGATGGGTGACGGGCTGAAGATGGGACCCGACCTGAAACGGCGCACATCCACGTCCTCCGGAGACGCTGCCTGACCCGCCGAGTTACTCCAGCGTCCGACGTCAACAAGAGAATGGGACGGCACAACAACAGGCCCTTCGGCCCGCAACGTTTGTGCCGAACTCGAGGCAAAGACCAACCCTTATCTGCCTGCACAGAATCTACATCCCCCAAGAGACCGCGGATATAGGTTTAAGGTGAGGAGGGAAAAGATCTAATACGAATCTGAGGGGTATTTGTTTCACACAAAGGGTGGTGGGTGTTTGGAACGAGCTGCCGGAGGAGGTAGTTGAGGCTGGGACTATCGCAACGTTTAAGAAACAATTGGACAGGTACATGGATCGGACTAGACCAAGTGAACCCGTTGGGCCCAAACCTCTCCTGCATTGGTGCAGCACCCTCTCCTCCCCCACTCCCCCTTCCCCTCCCTCTCCCCTCTTCCCCCCTTATCCTCCCTCCCCTCCCTCCCTCCCCCCTCCCTCCTGAGGAGATAGATTTAAACTTTAAAATGTGAATAACTTAAAAAATATAACACCAATTTCAATGAAACTTCTTCCATTAGCACCAAAGGGACGACGGTGAGTAAGGTGGGCCTAAAACTATTGCGCTATCGTGTACCGTTTTGGCTGTAGTTCAGGAACAAACAAACGAGAGTTTTAGTATATAGACGGGCCAATGCAGGCAGGTGGGACTAGTGTCGATGCTGCCTGTACACGAGCCGCGTGGGTTTTCTCCGGGTGCTCCGGTTTCCTCCCACACTCCAAGGGCGCACGGGTTTGCAGGTTAATTGGCTTCGGTAAAAATCGGTAAATTGTCCCCAGTGTGTCGTGTGTGGTTGTGTATACGGGGATCGTTGGTCGGCGCGGACTCGGCTGGCCGATTCCGCACAGTGTTTCCAAACGAAACTTGAAACTAAGGCACTCCAGGGGGAAGGCATGGGGAAAGTGTGTTGGCAGAAGGATTTGCAAGGCGTGAGGTGTGTGGGGCTCGGGCCTGCTGCAGAGCTTGCCCCGTGCACCATACTTTCCAGGTAAGCGTTCCACCGACGGGTCTGACGCAGTGCAATCCGCTGCCTGCTGGGGCAGTGCAGGGCCCACCAGGAACACGGTGCTTACTTACTCATCGCCCGCCATCTGCTCTCTGCTCAGCAGAGCCAAAGGAGCCGTCATCGTCTCAGCGACAACCATCAACACCAATCTATCAGTCCGCTGGGCGGCACGGTGGCGCAGCGGTAGAGTTGCTGCCTTACAACGCCAGAGACCCAGGTTCGATCCCGACTCCGGCCGCCGTCTGTACGGAGTTTGTACGTTCTCCCCGTGACCTGCGTGGGTTTTCTCCGAGATCTTCGGTTTCCTCCCGCACTCCAAACACATACAGGTCTGTAGGTTAATTGGCCTGGCGTAAATGTAAAAATATGCCCTAGTGTGTGTAAGATAGTGTTAGTGTGCAGGGATCGCTGGTTGATTCGGTGGGATAAAGGGCCTGTCTCTGCGCTGTAACCGTAAACTAAACTAAATCACACAGCAAGGTGGCAGGGGAGGGGGTGGGCTATAGGTAGATGCATGCACCACTAAGTGACAAGAAAATGGTTGGAGATACAAGTTCATAGCTTCATAAGTGATAGGAGCAGAATTAGGCCATTCGGCCCATCAAGTCTGCTCTGCCATTCAATCATGGCTGATCTATCTCTCCCTCCAAACCCCATTCTCCTGCCTTCTCCCCATGACCCCTGACACCCGTACGAATCAAGAATCTACTAATCTCTGCCTTAAAAATATCCATTGACTTGGCCTCCACAGCCCTCTGTGGCAGTGTATTTGACCACACTCTGGCTACAAGGAACTGCAGATGCTGGTTTATACAAAATAAAAGACACAAAGTGCCGGAGTAACTCAGGGGGTCAGGCGGCATCTCTGGAGAACGTGGATAGGTTACGTTTCAGGATCGGGACCCTTCTTCAGGTGATGATGATAGGGCTGTTTGGATAGAAGCACAAGAGCAATTCTGATTTGCTGAAAGATACAGCATGGAAACAGGCCCTTCTGCCCATCTAGTCCACACCGACCGTCGATCACCGTTCACACTAGTTCTACGTTATCCCACTTCCCTATTCACTCCCAGCACGCTCGGGATAATTGTGGCAAAGGCCGATTAACCTACAAACCAGCACTTCTTCGGGACGTGAGAGGAAACGCACGCAGTACAAGGGAGAACGTTCAAACTGATAGAAACACAGAAACATAGAAAATAGGTGCAAGAGCAGGCCATTCAGCCCTTCAAGCCAGCACCGCCATTCAATATGATCATGGCTGATCATCCACAATCAGTGCCCTGCTCCTGCTTTCTTCCCATATCCCTTGATTCCGTTAACCCTCAGAGCTAAATCTAACTCTCTCATGAAAACACCCAGTAAACTGGATTCCGCTGCCTTCTGTGCCAGAGAATTCCACAGCTTCGCAACTCGCTGGGTGAAAAGGTTTTTCCTCATCTCAGTCCTAAACTCCACACACAGCATCCGAGATCAGTTGGATCGACCTCTTAAAGATAGCAGGGTCAGGGGGTACGGGGAGAGGGCTGGAACGGGGCACTGATTGCGGATGATCAGCCGAAGGGCCGAATGGCCTACTCCTGCACCTATTGTCTATTGTCAGGATCGAACCCAGGTCTCTGGCGCTGTGAGGCAGCGGCTCTACCCGCTTGCTCAAACGCCAACTCACACTACTGGAACATATACAATGCTCACACTGTGACAATGTATTACCCTGTCCCCACCCTCTCCATTCAAATAGACACAGGATCATGGACGTTGTACAATGGGTATTTCCATACAATGAAGGATGCTCTATTTATTTGGAGATTGGCAGCTTTGAGATTCTTTGACACTGCTGAGATACCAACAGTGAGTTCAGGTGAGACAAGAGCTTGAGACCGAACACATGCTGTAGGTAGACACAAAACGCTGGAGCAACTCAGCGGGTCAGGCAGCATCTCTGTGGAGAAGCAACGGGTGACGTTTCAGGTCGAGACTGGTTAGGGATAAAGGAAATGAGAGATATAGACGATGATGTAGAGAGATAAAGGACAATGAATGAAAGACACGCAAAAAAAGTGATGATGATAAAGGAAACGGGCCATTGTAAGCTGATTGCTAAGTGAAAAGGAGAAGCTGGTGCGACTTGGGTGGGGGAGGGATAAAGAGAGAGGAAATGCCGGGGCTACTTGAAGTTAGAGAAATCAATGTTCATACCACTGGACTGTAAGCTGCCCAAGCGAAATATGAGATGCTGTTCCTCCAATTTGCGTTTAGCCTCACTCTGACAATGGAGGAGACCTAGGACAGAAAGGTCAGTGTGGGAATGGGAAGGAGAATTAAAGTGTTTGACAACCGGGAGATCAGGTAGGGCCAGGCGGGCTGAGCAAAGGTGTTCAGCGAAACGATCGCCCAGTCTGCTTTTGGTCTCGGCGACGCATAAGGGTCCACAACTTGAACAGCGGATACGGTGGATGAGGTTGGAGGAGGTGCAAGTGGACCTCCGCCGAACCTGAAACGACTGTCGGGGTCCCGAAACGTCACCCATTCCTTCTCTCCAGGGTTGCTGAGTCACCCCAGCTTTTTGTGTCTATCTGCGGTGTCACCCAGCATCTGCAGTTCCTTCCTACACATACAGTATATGCTGGAGGCTGTTGGGGGTCCCTCAGTCATTAGCTATGTTACCGTCTCACTCCAGAGAGCTGACAATATAGTCCAGGGTGCTGCTTCAGTGCGGAGTGGAAGGGCTGGGACTCTCTCCACTCCACTGTAGTTTTGACTGAATGAATGAAATATCCAGCATTATCCAAACCAATTGGTTAGACAAACAAAGATTGGTACGCGTGACAATAATAAACCTAAACCTAAATCTAATTACAGCATGGAACCAGGGCCCCTTGGCCCACCGAGTCCAGTCCAAGGTGATCGATGGTCAGCGTGGACTCGGTGAGCCGAAAAGCCTGTTTAGAGGCACAGCGCGGAAACAGGCCCTTCGGCCCACCAAGTCCACACCGACCAGCGATACACTAACACAATCCTACACACAATGGGGACAATTTTACATTTACACCAAGCCAATTAACCTACCGAAGATCTCGGAGAAAACCCACGCAGGTCACGGGGAGAACGTACAAACTCCGTACAGACGGCGCCCGTAGTCGGGATCGAACCCGGGTCACTGGCGCTGCAAGTGCTGTAAGGCGGCAACTCTACCGCTGCGCCACCGTGCCGTCCGTGTTTCAATGCTGTAGCTAGATTTAGGGTTAGGGTTATTATTGTCACGTGTACCGAGCTTTGTTTAGCATGCTATCCAATTAGATTAGATAATGGACACACAAGGAACTGCAGATGCTGGGGGGTTTTTAAATACGCAAAGTGCTGGAGTATCTCATGGGTCAGGCAGCCGCTGCGGAGAATATGGAAAGGTGACGTTTTGGGTTGGGACTCTTCTTCGGGTAATACGATACATAAATACAATCAAGTATCTTTCAATCAATCAGAAAGAAAATGTTCATCGTGGCCAAATCGCCAGAAGTGAACTTCATCCAAGACCGCAAGGAATTGTAGAGGACTGTGGACGCAGCCCAGACCGGCACGTCGGTGGCACGGTGGCGCAGTGGTAGAGTTGCTGCCTTACAGCGAATGCAGCGCCGGAGACTCAGGTTCGATCCTGACTACGGGCGCCGTCTGTACGGAGTTTGTACGTTCTCCCCGTGACCTGCATGGGTTTTCTCCGAGATCTTCGGTTTCCTCCCACACTCCAAAGACGTACAGGTTTGTAGGTTAATTGACTGGATAAATGTAAAAATTGTCCCTAGTGCGTGTAGGATAGTGTTAGTGCACGGGGATCGCTGGGCGGCGCGGACTCGGTGGGCCGAAGGGCCTGTTTCCGCGCTGTATCTCTAAAAAATCTAAAGTCACACGAATCAACCTCCCTTCCATTGACTCCTTCCATTTACACCTCACGCTGCCTCGGCAAGGCCAGCAGCATCATTAAGGACACGTCACTCCCTCTTTTCCCCTCTCCCATCAGGCAAGAGGTGCAGAAGTGTAAAAACGCACACCTACAGATTCAGGGACAGTTTCTTCCCAGCTGTTATCAGGCAACTGAACCGTCCTACCAACAACTAGAGAACAGCCCTGAACTAGTATCTACCTCATTGGAGACCATCTGACCATCTTTGATGGGACTTCACTGGACTTTATCCTGCACCTAAACATTATTCACGTTATTCCCATTACCTTGTGAACTGTGGATGGCTGGATTATAATCATGTATTGTCTTTCCGCTGACTGGATCGCACGCAACAAAAGCTTTTCACCGTACCTCAGTACACATGACAACAAACTCAACTGGACTCAACTCAAAATGCAGCTTTGATTTTCAAGGATGGTCGTAAGATTGGCTACCATTTAAGAGGCTTTCAGATGGGCACAGGGAATGGAGGAATACTTCATGAGGTACAAGGTTCGTGCTCTGTGTGGTACTTAAACAACTGCCCAACCTACCAGGGCATTTGAGATCAATTAAATGCCTCAAGCACTTCTGCACTGAAATAACTCTCACTTTTCCACTTCTGCGGCCGGTCTTTCTCTGAGTTTTAAACGCTGAGTTTGCCAATTTCCAACTGCTTTAAGGTACAGAGAAAAAAATCAAACGTGCTTTTTGTCTCTTCAAAAAGATTGTCTGATTCTTTCATTCCTTCAGAAGTATTTAGACTTGGGAAAATAATTGCAAATAATGCCTGGAGTATTTTCTACTTTATGTTAATTTATTCGATAAACTAATTACTACCAAATGGTAAAGAATCAGATGTGGATGTCTCCCACACTAACACTGGATCAACAAACCATCTGCTGCCACATCAGGGCCATTGAAGTGACAATTGTTTCAGATTCTCCAGGTTTACACAACTACACAGATTTTTCAAGGAAAGAAACAAAGTGTTGGAGTAACTTTGAGCGGCAAGCTGGCACAGCGGTAGAGTTGCTGCCTTACAGCGCTGGAGACCCGGGTTTGATCCTGACTACGGGTGCTTGGCTGTACAGAGTTTGTAAGTTCTGCACATGACTGCCTGGGTTTTGTCCGGGATCTTCGTTTTCCTCCCACACTCCAACGACGTAGAGGTTTGCAGGTTGATTGGCTTGTTATAAATGTAAATTGTCCCTAGTGTGCGTAGGATAGTGTTAGTGTGCGGGGATCGCTGGTTGGTGCGGACTCGGTGGGCCGAAGGGCCTGTTTCTGCGCTGCATCTCTAAACTAAACTAAACTAAACTCAGCGGGCCAGGCAGCATCTCCGGAGAACATGGATAGGTGACAGGGAGGTTCTGCTGCAGTTGTACAGGGCCTTGGTGAGACCGCACCTGGAGTATTGTGTGCAGTTTTGGTCTCCTAACCTGAGGAAAGACGTTCTTGCCTTAGAGGGAGTACAGAGAAGGTTCACCAGATTGATCCCTGGGATGGCGGGACTTTCATATGAGGATAGACTGGATAGACTAGGCTTGTACTCGCTGGAATTTAGAAGACTGAGGGGGGATCTTATAGAAACATATAAAATTCTTAAGGGGTTGGAGAGGCTAGATGCGGGAAGATTGTTCCCGATGTTGGGGGAGTCCAGAACCAGGGGTCACAGTTTAAGGATAAGGGGGAAGTCTTTTAGGACCGAGATGAGAAAACATTTCTTCACACAGAGAGTGGTGAGTCTGTGGAATTCTCTGCCACAGAAGGTAGTTGAGGCCAGTTCATTGGCTATATTTAAGAGGGAGTTAGATGTGGCCCTTTTTGCTAAAGGGATCAGATGGTATGGAGAGAAGGCAGGTATAGGCTACTGAGCTGGATGATCAGCCATGATCATATTGCATGGCGGTGCAGGCTCGAAGGGCCGAATGGCCTACTCCTGCACCTATTTTCTATGTTTCTATGTTTCTATGTGACGTTTCAGGTTCTCATTACCTCTAGGACAAGAGATTGTAGCTAAAAAGGACACAAAGTGCTGGAGTAACACAAAGAGTCGGGCAGCATCTCTGAAGAACATGGATAGGTGACGTTTCAGGTCGGGATCCTTCTTCAGACTGATTTACTGTGTGTATGTGCATGTGTGCGCCTGTGTGTGTGTGTGTGTGTGCATTCCATGCATGTTATGCGTGCATGTGTGTGGGAGGAGTTGAATGTCTGTGTTTGCATGTGTAGTGTATGTGTGCACATTGTGTGCATTTGTGCGTATGTGGGTGTGTGCATACGCATGCTAAAACGTGTACGTGTGCATAGGCATGTGAGTGCATATATGTGTCTGCATTTGTGCGTATGTGCCATGCATGTTTTAGTTTAAGTTTAGAGCTACAACATGGAAACAGGCCCTTCAGCCCACCGAGACTGCACTGACCAGCGATCACCCATACACTCGTTCTATCCTCCACACTTACAACAGTCAGCCCTTTGTCTGATCCTATCACACACCCACAAAATAACACAAGAACCAGCCGATCAACCAACACTAACTTTCTTTCCAAAAGAAAAGTTTAGCTTCTAAGTTTAGCTAATATATCCAATGTTGAAACATGTACTTCAGCGCATTGAGTCCACGCCGACCAGCAATCATCTGTTCACACTAGTTCTATCCGCGACCCGAGGAACAGTTTACAGAAGCCAATTAAACTACGAGCTCGCACATCTTTGCAATACGGGAGGAATCAGCGCCAGAGACCCGGGTTCCATCCTGACGATGCGTGCTGTTCGCACCGGGTGGGTTTTCTCCGGGTGCTCCGGTTTCCTCCCACACTCCAAAGACGTGCAGGTTTGTTGGTTAATTGGCTTCTGTAAATTGTTTCTGGTTTGTCAGATGGAACTAATGCTGGTCGAAAACTAAAAACTAAAAACTAAAAGTAAAACTAGTGAAGCACTTTAGACTCTTGGGAATGATCCGGTTCAGTTCAGTTCAGCGTGTACCGAGGTACAGTGAAAAGCTTTTGTTGCGCGCCATCCAGCCAGCGGAAAGGCAATACATGAGACCAACCAAGCCATTTACGGTGTATAGATACATGATAAGGGAAATGTTGCTGTAGGAGTAGAGATCTAAGAGCGTGAAGCGATTGTAATATGTGAGTGGAGATCTGCTTCTGCGGCCAGCCCACAGATAGTCACCTGGGTTTGACACCATCTTGGAAGCAGACTTCATCTCCAGAAGGCTGGTCTCGAACCACAACATCCATAGCCAACTTGACCTTAAAGTGCCACCAACACAGCCTTTTCCATTCCTTACCCGTTGCAATTTTGGTTTTTGACAGCAGTCAGAGCCATTTTGCCTCCTCGCGGACTGAAGGAAATGGGGCAATTGTGGCAATTCAATCTGCCATTTTATGTTAGCTGAACTGCAGCGGAGAAAACCGTAGGCCACACACACAGGCTGAATGGGTAATTGTTACACAATTGCTCTTGCGTCTCTTCAAGTTGCGCGTTTCATTCTCAGCTTTTCCTCTAATTGTGACTCATAGCTTTCTTGCAAGGCTGTCCTCTGAGCTTGGAGGCCTAAAATATAAGTTTTGGCAAACAACAAGCAACCGGGTGTTTGGGCAATGTTAGACTCTTACTCAATTCTCAAATCACTACCCAAAAATCTGTGGTACGCAATTAAATTCACTCTCGTAGAATAAACACAGTTATTTTTCAAGTACTAAGGTCATCCATTTATTGAATGTTTTGCACAGAGAGTGGTTGATATCCGAAATGCACCGCCCGCCAGAGGAGGTGGAGTAATTAGATACAATTATATTTAGTTTACTTGAATTTAGGATTCACAGGCCCTTCAGCCCACCGAGTCCGTGTTGACCATCGATCACACGAGTTATATGTAACCCCTCTTTCTCACCCTCTCCAGCCACACCAGGGGGTGTTTACAGAGAACAATTAATGTGCACGTCTTTGAGATGTGGGGGGAAACCAGAGCACCGGGACGAAGCCCACGCGGTCACAGTGAGAACGTGCGAGCGTCACACGGAGCTTTCTATAACTGTCTGTACGGAGTTTGTTCATTCTCATTTGACCGCGTGGGTTTTCTCCGGGTGCTTCGGTTTCCTCCCACACTCCAAAGGCGTCCAGGGTTGTAGGTTCATTGGCTTTGGTAAAATTGTAATCTGTCCCGAGTGCGCGTAGGGTGGTGTTAATGTACGGGGATCGCTGGTCGGCGCGGGTTCGGTGGGCCGAAGGGCCTGTTTCCGCGCTGTATCTCCAAACAAAACTAAAACTAAACGGTTCTCGACAGTAACGGGAATGTTGCTGCTTCTGAGCCAGGATGAATATATACCGGTTAACAAGTTGGTGCCCACTGTGCTAAACCCATCAATCCCTTGCCATCCCGGACAGCCGCAGCAACCTTTTTAAAACAGTCAATAGCATTTAAAACCTCATCTGCAGTAAAATCTATTAAAAGAATATCATTATCAGTCGGAGAAAGGCTCAGGCAGAATTTGTTCATATCTGCTTTATTATTAAGGGTGGCAAAATGAGATTTATAATTTTTCTCCAGGCTATCCATTCGTGTGGGACAACCCATCTCTGCGGGCGTCTTCTGCCGTGTAGGAACTCAGATCACAGCCGCGTTTCTCACTTGTGAATTGTGTATCTCAGGAACAGCTCCTTCCCCATCGTTTTCATGCTTCTGAACGGTCCTTCCATAAGCTAGGGCACTGTCCGATTCACCTCTACCCCATTGAGGAAGTTAGACTTTGTCCAGGGAACTGATGCGCTACAGTGCTGAGATCCACCATCTGCATTCTGAATCTTCCAATCTGTATCTGTCCCTTTCGGCTTGTACTCGCTGGAATTTAGAAGACTGAGGGGGGATCTTATAGAAACTTACAAAATTCTTAAGGGGTTTGACAGGCTAGATTGCAGGAAGATTGTTCCCGATGTTGGGGAAGTCCAGAACAAGGGGTCACAGTTTAAGGATAAGGGGGAAGTCTTTTAGGACCGAGATGAGAACTTTTTTTTTTCACACAGAGAGTGGTGAATCTGTGGAATTCTCTGCCACAGAAGGTAGTTGAGGCCAGTTTATTGGCTATATTTAAGAGGGAGTTAGTTGAGCCCTTGTGGCTAAAGGGATCAGGGGGTATGGAGAGAAGGCAGGTACGGGATACTGAGCTGGATGATCAGCCATGATCATATTGAATGGCGGTGCAGGCTCGAAGGGCCGAATGGCCTACTACTGCACCTATTTTCTATGTCTATGTTTTCTATGTTTGCTCCATCTATTGTACTTGAGGTCCATCTGCAGAAGGGTTCCGACCCCGAAACGTCACCCATCCATGTTCTCCAGAGATGCCGTCTGACCCACTGAGTTACTCTGGCATTTTAGACCTTTGGCTTTAGAGGTACAGCGCAGAAACAGGCCCTTTGGCCCGCCGACCCCGCCGTCCGCCGAGTCCGCGCCGACCGGCGATCACCCCGTACACTAGCACTACCCTACACACCAGGGACAATTTACAATTATCAATGAATCTACAAACCTGTACGTCTTTGGAGTGTGGGAGGGAACCGGAGCATCTGGAGAAAACCCACGTGGTCACGGGGAGAACGTGCAAACTCCGTACAGACAGCACCCCGTAGTCAGAATCCGACCCCGGTCGCTGGCGCTGTGAGGCAGCAACTCTACCGCTGCGCCACCCAGCCGGCTTTGTGTCCTTTTCTGTAAACCAGTGTCGGCAGTTCCTTGTTTCTACATTCTGTACTTGAGTTTGACTTGATTGTATTTCGTGATACATCTGATCTGTTTGGACAACATGCAAAATGAAGCTTTTCGCTGTACCTCAGTACACGGGTCAATAATAAACCTAAACCCGAACCTAAACGTTGGGGTTTTGAGCAGTTCTCAGGAGTGGGAACCTGAGGATAAGGTGTGTAATGGAACTAAGTCATGAATGTCTGAATGGGCATTGCATTCGGACAGGGCTATACATGATACTCCCTGTCTGTGCAGGGCAATGGACAATAGACAAGGAGACAATGGAGTGTGTAGGAAGGAACTGCAGACGCTGGTTTAAACCGAACAAAGACACAAAATGCTGGAGCAACTCAGCGGGACAGGCAGCATCTCTGGTGAGAAGGAATGGGTGACGCTTCGGGTCGAGACCCTTCTTCAGACACGTTTCGGGTCGAGGCCCAACCTCAGACGTTCAGAAGGGTCTCGACCTGAAACGTCACCCGTTCCTTCTCTCCGGAGATGCTGCCTGACCCGCTGAGTTACTCCAGCATTTTGCGTCTATCTTAGGAGGCAATGGACTTCCTTGCAAAGAGGCGACATTCTCAAAGAGAGGAGACATTGTCACAAGGACCGAGCTAGATGCAAGTTACAAGTCGCAGCATCACTGTAGATTATTGAGGATGGCAATCCCGGCTAATGTTCCATTTCTTTTTTTTAATACACAGAGAGTTCTAGCATGGAAACAGGCCCTTTGGCCCATCAAGTTCACGCTGACCATCAACCACCCACTTTCACTAATCCTACACTAACCCGATCCAACGTCACCTATTCCTCTTCTCCAGAGATGCTGCCTGACCCGCTGAGTTGCTCAAGCACTTTGTGTGACGATCTTCGTTACTCCATTTTCTTTTCAATTTCCTCCTCCAGATATTACACACAAGGGTCAATGTAGAGCACCTAACTGACATGCCCACCCCAGCCATGCGGGCAGTTTTACAGAGGGACAAACAACTAACCTACAAACCCGCACGTCGTCGGGATGTGAGAGGAAACCGGAGCACCCGGAGAAAACCCACGTGGTCACAGGAAGAGCGTGCGAGCTCCGCACACACAGACAGCACCCGAGGAACGGATCAAACTGGGCCTCCGGCGCTGTGAGGCAGCAGCTCTACCAGCCGTGCCACACTAGCTGAACTCAAGCTGAAATATAAACAGAAGTGCAGGAAACAGTCGACATGCGGGCACGGGAACTGATGCACGACGATGCTGAGAAATATATTCTCAGCATCGTCGTGCAAAAGAACTGTCCCCTTTGCTCTACCTATTGTACTTGACTGTATTTATATGTGGTACATTTGATCTGATTGAATAGCATGCGAAACAACGCTTTTCACTGTACCTCAACCTAAACCCAAACTCTGATACAGGTCTTAAAGAACGGTCCTTCCATAAGCTAGGGTACTGTCCGATTCACCTCTACCCCATTACGGACATTGGACTTTGTCCCTGGAACTGGTGCGCTACAATGCTGAGAACTATATTCTGCACTCTGTATCTTCCTCTTTGCTCTACCTATTGTCATATGTTGAAAGACTGGAGCGACTAGGCTTGTATACACTGGAATTTAGAAGGATGAGAGGAGATCTTATCGAAAAGTATAAGATTATTAAGGGGTCGGACACGTTAGAGGCAGGAAACATGTTCCCAATGTTGGGGGACTCCAGAACAAGGGGCCACAATTTAAGAATAAGGGGTAGGCCATTTAGAACTGAGATGAGGAAAAACTTTTTCAGTCAGAGAGTTGTGAATCTGTGGAATTCTCTGCCTCAGAAGGCAGTGGAGGCCAATTCTCTGAATGCATTCAAGAGAGAGCTAGATAGAGCGTTTAAGGATAGCGGAGTCAGGGGTATGGGGAGAAGGCAGGAACGGCGTACTGATTGAGAATGATCAACCATGATCACATTGAATGGCGGTGCTGGCTCGAAGGGCCGAATGATCTCCTCCTGCACCTATTGTCTATTGTCTATTGTTTTACAACTTGAGTAGGTTGTATTTATGTATGGTATTATCTGATCCGTGTGGACAGCACGCAACACAAAGCTTTTCACTGTAGCTCGGTACACGAGACAATAATGAACCTAAACCTAAACATGTCAGGCAGCATCTCTGGAGAAAAGGAACGGGTGACGTTTTGGGTCAAAAACCTTCTTCAGGCTGAGAGTCAGGGGAGGGGGAAACAAGAGGTCTGATGGGTTAAGGGCCTTTGTTGGGTAAGTGTTCTGGACCTTTCCTACCTCTAGTTTCCCTCTGGCTTGACTCCCTGGAGACCCACCTTTCCTTGGCCATCATTACCTTTTGCATATCTTTCATTCATTTGTTCTATATGTCTGGTTTGCCTTTCCCCTGACCCTCAGTCTGGAGAAGGGTCTCAGCACGGAACGTCACCTGTTCCTTTTCTCCAGGGATGCTGCCTGCCTGTCCCCCCGCTGAGTTCCTCCAGCATTTTGTGTATACCTTCAGAGTGAACCGGCACCTGCAGTTCCATCCCACGCACACTAAACCTAAACCCGCGCGGCAGGTGACTGCCCACGCCGCCATTTGTGGTAGCTCTCTCCCTCTCCCTCTCTCTCACGGGATAGCGATCAGCTTTGCAACGTTTCTGGGTGATATGCGCCCGAGACCTGTGTCTCGGTGAATACCACTCTCACTTGAGATTCGCTGCCTGTGCGTCAGAGCGGCACGGTGGCGCAGCGGTAGAGTTGCTGCCTTACAGCGCTTACAGCGCCAGAGGCCCGGGATCGATCCCGACTTCGGGAGTTGAGGCAAGACTCAACTAGGGGCTATCTTCTTACCCACACTTTCCTTGACAGTTTCCACATTCCCAGCACGACTAAATTTCTCGTTTTTTTCCTAAATTCATTTTGTTTGTAATTGTTGAATGTTGTTCACTTGAATATTTGAACATTAGAAAAGTACAACACAGGGACAGGCCCTTCAGCCCACAATGTCTGAGTTGATCATGATGCCCCTATCCAAATCCCCTTCAAACTTTGTCGTTGTATCTACCTACCTCCACCACCTCCTCTGCCAACACCTTGTTATATATATTCCTTAAAACATAGAATATGTTGTATGTTCTAAAACATAGGGCGACACAGTGATGCAGCGGTAGGGCTACTACCTGACAGCGTCAGAGACCAGGGTTCGATCCTGACTAAGGGTGCTTGTCTGTTACGGAGTTTGTACATTTGTACGTTCTCCCCGCGACCTGCGTGGGTTTTCTCCGAGATCTTCAGTTTCCTCCCACACTCCAAAGCTGTACAGGTTTGTAGGTTAATTGGCTTGGTATAAGTGTAAATCATCCCTAGTATGTGTGGGATAGTATCGGTGCGCGGGGATCGCTGGTCGACGCGGACTCGGCGGGCCGAAGGGCCTGTTTCCGCGCTGTATCTCTGAAACTAAATCTAAAATTAAAGTGGAGTACTGAAAGGCCGCTGTGCTGTTATCAAAGGCACTGAGGTGATGTGTCCCGTTCAGGCAAGAAAGCCACACACAAAAATCAAGCAAAAATTAAAATTAAAGTCGTTGGGGTCCGAACAGTCTGGTTGAAATCCTACAAAGTCTGAGCCTACGTTTTTTTTCTCTGTTCTGTTAATTGTCAGACTTACATGTGTTAATGCTTAGTCCTCCTTTCTAGCTGAAGTAAATTGCATCCTGACGCAGTTCAAGCAACCCGTTGTAGCCATCAATAACTCCATTCACTAAGTCTCCTGATCCTTGGAGCATCAGGTAGAGGCAAATAAATTACAGAAGCCGGCTTGTATTCAGAAGCTCGGAGCTTGACCCAGCTACGCCTAGCATATCAATTGGGCTGCCACTAAAAACCGGTCTGTTTCTCCCACAGACCACCGAGATTAAGGGTCTTATGCCAATGGGGTGGTTGATTGAGAGGGGGGGGCTTGTCATTAGGAGGCCTCGGCTAAGACACTTTAATAACTAAGCATAAGTGGTACAGTATTCCATCCACTCTGCCTCTTTCAATGCTTTAGGGTTATTAAAGTGGGGCCTGTAATCCATTTAAAAGCACAGTCGCCCGGTTATTATGTTAAACATGGTAAAATTAAACCTTTCACTGAACATAGAACGTGGACATAGGGTAGTACAGACCCTTCGGCCCACAATGTCTATGCCGAACATGTAGCCCAGACCGACTCTTATCTGCAACACTGGGGTTCCGCAGGGAACAGTGCCAGCTCCATTCTTGTTCACCCTGTACACTGCAGACTTCAGGCACAGCTCTGCAGACTCCTATCTGCAGAAGTTTTCTGACGACTCTGCCATCGTCGGCCTCATCGCGGGTGACGAGGACAGGGCGTACAGAGAACTGATCAAGGAGTTTGTGGACTGGTGCCAGCGGAACCGCCTCCGGATCAACGCGGGGAAAACCAGGGAGATGGTGGTAGATTTCCGCAGGCGCAGCCAGGTCCCCCCGACACCGGTGAACATCCAGGGAATGGACATCGAGAGGGTGGATTCTTATAAGTACCTGGGTGTCTACCTCAACAATAAACTGGACTGGACTGAAAACACCGATGCGCTATACAGAAAGGGCCAGAGCAGACTTTATCTGCTAAGGAGACCCAGGTCCTTTGGAGTGCAGGGGGCACTGCTAAGGATCTTCTACGACACGGTGGTTGCATCGGCCATTTTCTATGGAGTGGTCTGCTGGAGCAGCAGCATCTCAGCGGTGGAAGGGAAGAGACTCGACAAACTGGTCAGGAAGGCCAGCTCTGTCCTGGGTTGCCCCCTCGACTCAGTGCAGGTGGTGGGAGAGAGGAGGATGATGGCAAAGTTAACATCGCTGCTGGACAACGACTCCCACCCCATGCAGGACCCTGTCACTGCACTGAGTAGCTCCTTCAGTGGCAGACTCCTTCACTGGAACAATGACAATTTATCCTTGTCTTTACTTTTATTTATAATGAATGATCTCTTGCTTTCCACTTTGCGGCTGTTACACTGTAAATTTCCCCGGTGTGGGACGAATAAAGGAATATATTATCCATATCCCACCATTCCTTGCATATTCATGGACCGTTCTTTAAGATTAGTATCATATTCCCTGTCCAAAAGCATCTTTAATGTCACCAATGTATCACCTTCCACCATCACCCCCAGCAAGCAGCACGTTTCAGGAATTCATCACCCTCTGAGTCAAAAACTCACCTCGCACATTTACTTCAACCTTTGCTCCTCTCACCTTAAAACTATGCCCTCTAGAATTTGATATTGTTATCCTGGGAATAAAGGTTGTCCATCCTGTCTGTGCGTTCAACTCCTCCACTCAGACCGCCTTAACCAACCTGATCTCCCGGTGGCCCAACACTTCAACTCCCCCTCCCACTCCCAGTCTGACCTTTCTGTTCTGGGCCTCTTCCATTGTCAGAGTGCAGCCCAGCGCAATATGGAGGAACAGCACCTTATATTTCGCTTGGGCAGTTCTTACACCCCAGCGGTATGAACATTGACTTCTCTAACTTCAGATAGTTCCTCTGTCCCTCTCTTTCCCCTCCCCCTTCCCAGTTCTCCCTCTGTCTTCCTGTCTCCCACTACATCCTACCTTTGTCCCGCCCCCTCCCCTGACATCAGACTGAAGAAGGGTCTCGACCCGAAACGTCACCCATTCTGTCTCTCCTGAGATGCTGCCTGACCCACTGAGTTACTCCAGCATTTTGTGTCCATCTTCACCATATACTTCCATCGTTTCCCCCCTCAATCTCTGAGTTCCAATCCAAATCTGTCCCTTTGGCTAATATCCTCTGAACAAGCATCCTTCTGGTAAACGTCTGCACCCTTTCCCAGATTGTTAGCGTTGAAGTTTGCATGTTTTTCCTGGGAACGTGTGGGTTCCCTCCGGGCGTTCCGGTTTCCTCCCACATCCCAAAGACGTGCGGGATTTGTGGGTTAATTGGCCGTGCGTGAGCAGGGAGCGGATGAGAGAGTGGGATATCATGGAACTAGTGCGGACGGGTGGTCGAAGGGCCGGTGCGGGCTCGGTGGGCCTAAGGGGCTTTATCTCGAAACTAAGCTCACACTGAAAGAGTGTAAATGCAACACTGCAGGAACTTTGCGTATATATCCAGGCATTATCATCCGTTCAGGTTGAGGGCTACGGTGTTAATGTACAACCTTCATCATGCAAAGGCAAGAATGTCAGCAGCTGAACAAAGCAGAGAGATGATTGAAAAGGGGAATTGTGTTCGGAAGCATGACCTGTGTGCTACCAATAGTGCACAGTTTGACTTCACCTTCATTGTTCGTGCGCACAGTCAGTATTAAGCAGCATTCCAAATTACAACGTGTCGAGCCCAGTGATAATCTTTCCATAATTAATACCGCAAACAGAATGACATTGTTCGTAAGCCATTTTCTATTAAAAAAAAAAAACCTGCAGAATGAAACCGAGTGTCAAATGAAAGCAAGCTCCGAAAAGACACCACAATGCACGCGTTAGACAATAAAGTTAAGATGAAGAAAGGTGAATAAAGGTAGAGAAAGAACGGTGACTTACAGGAAGCGCAACACATTGGCGCAGCGGGTAGATCCACTGCCTCACAACACCAGACACCCGGGCTTGATCCTGATCTCGGGTGCTGTCTGTGTGTGGAGTTTACATGTTCTCCCTGTGACAGTATGCGTACTTTGTCCGGGTGTTCCGGTTTCCTCCCACATCCCAAAGACGTGCAGGTTTGTCGGTTGATTGGCCCTCTGCATATCCCCCCGAATGCGCAGGAAGTGGGATAACATTGGACCACTGTGAACAGGCGATCGATGGTCGGCGCGGACTCGGTGGGCTGAAGGGCCTGCTTCCGTGCTGAATCTTTAACTGCACTTGTGTCAAAGTACAGCTCTGAACTGGAAACGAAACTGAACTGGAGACTCGGCTTGTACTCGCTGGAATTTAGAAGATTCAGGGGGGGGATCTTATAGAAACTTACAAAATTCTTAAGGGGTTGGACAGGCTAGATGCAGGAAGATTGTTCCCGATGTTGGGGAAGTCCAGAACAAGGGGTCACAGTTTAAGGATAAGGGGGAAGTCTTTTAGGACCGAGATGAGAAAGTTTTTTTTCACACAGAGAGTGGTGAATCTGTGGAATTCTCTGCCACAGAAGGTAGTTGAGGCCAGTTCATTGGCTATATTTAAGAGGGAGTTAGATGTGGCCCTTTTTGCTAAAGGGATCAGGGGGTATGGAGAGAAGGCAGGCACGGGATACTGAGTTGGATGATCAGCCATGATCATATTGAATGGCGGTGCGTACAGGCTCGAAGGGCTGAATGGCCTCCTCTATGAAAGTGCATTGGAACTCAGCACGGAAGAGGGTAGCTGAGCTATATTTGACTCCTCTCATGAACAAACTAAAGTCACACCACTGTGGATAAACCAAGGTAGTGTTGTATAGTGAAATGAAAAATCCAGGCTATTGTTTTCTCTGCTAGCTTTTGCATTTCCACACCGGAAGCCATTCGATCTTAAGTGAGCTTTGATCCATAGGTCGGAAAAAGAGGTGTTTGACGGGTGGCACAGTGGCGCAGCGGCAGAGTCGCTGCCTCACAGCGCCAGACACCCGGGTTTGATCCCGACTACGGGTGCTGTCTGTACGGAGTTTGCACGTTCTCCCCTTGACCTGCACGGAGTTTTTCTAGGTGCTCCAGCTTCCTCCCACACTCCACGTAAGTACATTTTTGTAGGTTAATTGGCTTCTGCAAAGTGTAAATTGTCCCCAGTATGTAGGATAGTGCTAGTGTACGGGGTGATCGCCGATTGGCGCGGACACGGTGGGTCAAAGGGCCTGTCTCTACGCTGAGGCACAGCTTGGAAACAGGTCCTTTGGCCCACCGAGTCCGCGCCGACCGGAGACCACCCCGTACACTAGCACTATCCTACACCCACTTCAGACAATTTACAGTTAATTTCATCAAAGCTAAATTAACCTACAAACCTTCACGTCTTTTAAGAGTGGGAGGAAACCGGAGCACCCGGGGAAAACCCGCGCAGGTCACGGGGAGAACGCACAAACCCCGTACAGACAGCACCCATAGTCAGGATCGGACTCGGGTGCCTGGCGCTGTGAGGCAGCGACTCTACCGCTGCGCCACCGTGCCGCCATCTCCGAAGACTCAATTAATCCTTGAGCGGCAGCCCACTTGCTACGCAGCGCCACTCAAGGCCTGTTCTCCTTGTTAGGCTCACGAGACTTCCCCCGAGTACTCAGACTGAAGAGAGCTGGAAGGAAAAGCAAGAGCTGTCGAGGTCCAGCTCCCTCAGCCTCAGGTGGTGAAGAACACTCAGAGTGAACTCGGCGAGCCTGCAGCGGTGTGGAGCGTGTCCGGTCTGCCTGCCCCTGCTATTAGCAACCGGTGGTGAGAGCACACTGAGCGTGAAGCCCCTCCAACCACGCACCAGCCCGTCCCCAGCCAAAGCGGGGTCTCTATCATTACAGCGGGTACTTGATATCAAGCTCACCTCCCCCCAGAGTGGCAGGCAGAGGGCGCGGGATGAAGTGGCGGGGCTTGTCGAACACGCTCAGTATGTGTGGTCATGGCGCGCCTCTCCTACATGGAATCACCGAGCTGCGGATAGAACCACTGACAAACACTTGAAGCATTTCGACAGCCTGGCCACACTGAGTGGTCCTCGGTCTGAAGGGCACCAGAGCCTGCTCAGCAATCAGGATCAGCCGCTCCAGCTTCTCCCACTAACATACTCGAGCAAAACGCTGGAGGAACTGGGCGGCACGGTGGTACAGCGGTAGAGTTGCTGCCCCACAGCACCTGAATCCCCCGTTCCATCCCGACTACGGGTGCTGTCTGTACGGAGTTTGTACGTTCTCCCCGTGACCGCCTGGGTTTTCTCCGGGTGCTCCGGTTTCCTCTCACACTCCAACGACGTGCAGGTTCGCAGGTTCATTGGCTTGGTATCATTGTAAATTGTCCCTGGTGTGTGTCGGGTAGTGCTAGCATGGTCGGCGCGAACTCGGTGGGCCGAAGGGCCTGTTTCCGCGCTGCATCTCTAACGCAAACGCAACGAATCGGGCAACATCTGTGGAGGGTACGAACAGGTGATGTTTCGGGTCCTGACCGTTCTTAAGTCCATTCCCTCCACAGATGCTGCTGGACACACCGAGTTCCTCCAGCATTTGCGGTTTGCTCAAGATTCCAGCTCGTAAGACCAAATATACTCTACAAAATGCTCTTGTCCATGTCTAGACTTGTGTTAACATGAGATGGGCATCTTGGAGGAAGGTTTATGAAAAGTAATAAAAACGATAAGAAGGACATAAAAAGAGACGGACAGGAGCAAGGAAAGCCATTTATAACTTAAAGAAAGACACAGAGTGCTGGAATAACTCAGCCGGTCAGGCAGCACCTCTGGAGAACATGGATAGGTGACGTTTCACAGAGTGCTGGAGTAACTCAGCGGGTCAGGCAGCATCTCTGGAGAACATGGATAGGTGATGTTTCACAGAGTGCCGGAGTAACTCAGCGGGTCAGGCAGCATCTCTGGAGAACATGGATAGGTGATGTTTCACAGAGTGCTGGAGTAACTCAGCGGGTCAGGCAGCATCTCTGGAGAACTTGGATAGGTGACGTTTCATAAGTTCATAGGTTCATAAGTGATAGGAGCAGGATTAGGCCATTCGGTCCATCAAGTCTACTCTGCCATTCAATCATGGCTGATCTATCTCTCCCTCCTAAACCCCATTCTCCTGCCTTCTGCCCACAACCCCTGACACCTGTACTAATTAAAGTGTGGGTGCCTTCTTTTGTCTCCATTTATAACTTAAGCTGGCTAAAACATAAATGAAAACGAGTAACTGGTAGGCCTGAAGAGGATAACATGCCTCACATCACAAGGAATCTGAAATTAATTCAGTGACAGGAACATGGCATAAGTCATGTAAGCAAAATAACTGGTAGTGTGGAAAAGATGTGACAATAAGGAATGGCAAATCTTCAGGATCATTTGATTTTAGTTTTGATGATACAGCGTGAAAACAGGCCTCCCGGCCCACTGAGTCCACAGCGACCATCGATCACTTGTTATCCCACTTTCTGGTGTCATTCTGTTATCCCACTTTCCCATCCACTGGGGGCAATTTATAGAGGGAATTTAACCTGTAAACCCACACGTCTTTGGGATGTGGGATGAAACCAGAGCACCCGGAGGGAAACCCACGTGGTCACGGGGAGAACGTGCAAACTCCACACACAGGCAGCACCTGAGGTCAGGATGGAACCCGGGTCTCTGGCGCTGTGAGGCAGCAGCTCTACCCGCTGCACCTCCAATACCAGGATTTTAAGATAATAACTTTGCAAATGCCCAAACTATGATTTCCCAAACAAATGCTCCCTCAGTTAATGGTTCATTCATTTAGCCGGGAATATGTCAGTCGATTATGAAGGGAGAAATCGGGAAATCATTGATTTCCTGCTAAAGGAATGGTGGAGCATCGGTAGAGTTGCTGCCTTACAGCGCCGGAGACCCAGGTTCCATCCTGACTACGGGCGCCGTCTGTAGGGAGTTTGTACGTTCTCCCCGTGACCTGCGCGGGTTTCCTCCGGGATCTTTGGCTTCCTCCCGCACTCCAAAGACGTACAAGTGTGTCGGTAAATTGGCTTGGTGTAAATGTAAAATTGTCCCAAGTGTGTGTAGGATAGTGTTCGTGTGCGGGGGTCGCTGGTCGGCGCGGGCTCGGTGGGCCTAAAGGGCCTGTTTCCACTCTGTGCATCTAAAGCTAAACTAACCTTAGAATCGCTGGGAATGCCAGAGTGGGGCAAGAGGACATCGGGGTGCATTGGTTTGGAGGCACAGGAAAGCTAGGTGGTTTTCACGTAAGATTGGAGAATTCAGTGCTTGTTCCTTTGGGTTGTAAGCTACCGAAGTGCAATATGAAGACACAATATGGAGACACACTGGGAGCTTGAGAATAGGGACAATGGGCATTTTTCACTGTAATTGCAGCAGATTTATAATGGTCTCAAATGATAGCATAGAATGCCTCAAGGCCAAGCATGTCATTGACTCGAAGATAGATGGAACTGTGCGCAATATAGTTGGAAGAACTGAACTACGAAGAATGTCAATCGACCGAAGGACACGGTAAAAAGACGGTGACAAATGGTACTGAATGCCAGAAACTGTGAGCTCCATACGACTGAGTACTGTCTCAATGGTGAAAAGCTGTAAGCCATGAAAATCCAAAGAGGCTCGGAGGTTCGCCCATGTTGTTCATTGTAATGCCTTGGACAAAGGCAGTAAATAATGAAAACGACCAATGTAATGCTGGATTGTATCTCGACTGAAGGAAGTGGGTGTAGAAATGGCACCATATTCCAACAAAGGTCTGCTTACTGTATGCATGAATCATTTCTGAACAATACACACCACAAGATGGATATGTGGTCCTTGAAATGAGTGTGATGCAGATCCATCTGCAAAAAAGTTGGACTGGGAGGTTCTGTCTTCCACGGCATACAAACTTCTACCGATGTAGTGCAGGGAGCTTCCTATCAATAGACAATAGACAATAGGTGCAGGAGGAGGCCATTCGGCCCTTCGAGCCAGCACCGCCATTCAATGTGATCATGGCTGATCATTCTCAATCAGTACCCCGTTCCTGCCTTCTCCCCATACCCCCTGACTCCGCTATCCTTAAGAGCTCTATCTAACTCTCTCTTGAATGCATTCAGAGAATTGGCCTCCATTGCCTTCTGAGGCAGAGAATTCCACAGATTCACAACTCTCTGACTGAAAAAGTTTTTCCTCATCTCAGTTCTAAATGGCCTACCCCTTATTCTTAAACTGTGGCCCCTTGTTCTGGACTCCCCCAACATTGGGAACATGTTTCCTGCCTCTAACGTGTCCAACCCCTTAATAATCTTATACGTTTCGATAAGATCTCCTCTCATCCTTCTAAATTCCAGTGTATACAAGCCTAGTCGCTCCAATCTTTCAACATATGACAGTCCCGCCATTCTGGGAATTAACCTAGTAAACCTACGCTGCACGCCCTCAATAGCAAGAATATCCTTCCTCAAATCTGGAGACCAAAACTGCACACAGTACTCCAGGTGCGGTCTCACTAGGGCCCTATACAACTGCACATCGCAGTTTGGTTTAGCAATGGCTCAGCCTAGGATATTGTGGTGACTTGTGGATGTATTAGCTCAGTCCATCACACATACCGCCTCTACCCCCTCCACCCCTCCCCACACTTGCATAATCTAGCTTTGGCTATTAAAAAATATAAACAACTTTACAATACAGAAATCTGTTCTGGCACATGGTGATCTGACCTTAAATCATCTAGAAACCAAACATTCTTTGTCAAAGTGAACTGCACAGACTTTCGACTTTAGGCTTTGGAGATACAGCGTGGATACAAGTCGTTTGGCCCACCGAGTCCGTGCCGACCAGCAATTGCCCCGTACACTATCACTATCCTACACACACTAGGGACAATTTACAATTTTACCAAAGCCAACTCACCTACAGACCCGGACGTCTTTTAGGCGTGTGGGAGGAAACCGGAGCACCCGGTGAAAACCCACGGCATCACATAGAAACATAGAAAATAGGTGCAGGAGTAGGCCATTCGGCCCTTCGAGCCTGTACGCACCGCCATTCAATATGATCATGGCTGATCATCCAACTCAGTATCCTGTACCTGCCTTCTCTCCATACCCCCTGATCCCTTTAGCCACAAGGGCCACATCTAACTCCCTCTTAAATATAGCCAATGAACTGGCCTCAACTACCTTCTGTGGCAGTGAATTCCACAGATTCACCACTCTGTGTGAAAAAAAAGTTCTTATCTCGGTCCTAAAAGACTTCCCCCTTATCCTTAAACTGTGACCCCTTGTTCTGGACTTCCCCAACATCAGGAACAATCTTCCTGCATCTAGCCTGTCCAACCCCTTAAGAATTTTGTAAGTTTCTATAAGATCCCCCCTCAATCTTCACGGGGAGAAGGTGCAAACTCTGTACAGACAGCACCCCTAGTCAGGATCGAACCTGGGTCCCTGGCGCTGTGAGGCAGCGGCTCCGTGTCGAGTGGGTAGATGAGGCAGTCTTAATGACTGATCTTGAAATATGCCGGCTTCGTAGTGCAAACACTCGATCGCACAGAATGTCTTCCTTTAATGTCAACCGGAAGGAAAGACATCACATCAGTGGGCACATCCGCCAGAGAGCGTTAACGTTGGAGACTTCCCTGTGACCCACTTCATTTCCCCACTTCTGGTCTCTTGTGCAACATTGGAATGTGATCAGCCGGTTATTGGGAAAAGGGCCATGAGCCTGCATGAGTAGAGCGGATGTGGAGAGGATGCTTCCAGTCGCTGGGAGAGTCTCGCACCAGAGGGAGCAGCCTCAGAATAAAAGGACGCAAGGCCTGATTAGTAAGGGTGTCAAAGGTTAATGGGTGGGGGGGGGGGGGGGGGGAGAGAAGGCAGGAGGATGGGGTTGAGGGGGAAAAATAGATCGGCCATGATCGAATTGTGGAGCAAACTCAATGGGCCGAATGGCCTGCGTCTGCTCCTGTGTCTTATGGTCTTACGGTCTAAATCCAGGCCACATGGTGTTTTTTTTCTAGTCCACCTTCACACGTGTATGCGTGAAGCAAAATACACCACAAATATTACCCCACAAATTCAGCAAAATGCATATTTCCATAATGGCAAAACAATTGTACACGTCTGAATACGGCCAACATGCACAGACATAATCTTCCGCCACCTATTATATCCTTTCATGTGCAATTTCCTTTCACTGTAATGTTAAATGGATGAGGATGACACGCAATATGAACAGTGGTTCCCACTGGTGCTCTTTCTACCACTTGTGGCAGCTCGTCGCTCACACGTCTTCTGTCGGCTGCTTGGACTGTTAATGAATAAAGAACTGGACCATCGACTCCATCTACACTTCACGCTGCCTCAAGAAAGCGGCCAACATAATCAAAGACTGGTCCCCTACCCCCAGTCATTCCTTCTTCTCCCTGCTGCCGTCAGGCAGAAGGTGCAGTAGCTTGAAAGCACGCGGGCAGCGCCACTCAGGGGGCGGCACAGTGGCGCAGTGGTAGAGTTGCTGCTTTACCGCGGGTTCGATCCCGACTGCGGGCGCTGTCTGTGCGGAGTTTGTACGTTCTCCCCGTGACCTGCCTGGGTTTCCTCCGGGTGCTCCGGTTTCCTCCCACACTCCAAAGACGTGCGGGTTTGTGGGTTAATTGGCTTGGTAAAAATTGCAAATTGGCCCAATAGTGTTAGTGTGCAGGGTGCATTGGTCACCAGGGACTTGGTGGGCCGAGGGGCCTGTTTCCGCACTGTATCCCCAAATTAAAAAAAGACTCTGGGGTGTCAGGGGTTATTGGGGAGAAGGCAGGAGAATGGGGTTGAGAGGGAAAGATAGATGGTCCGAATGGCCTAATTCTGCTCCTCTAACCTATGAACCCGTGACGCCAGGCACACCCCAAAGGTATCAGTGCACTTGCCACTGAATGGCACACTGCATCTTCTCCGTTGCTTCCAGCCCATGCATTAGCTTTTAGCTTATTAATCCTTCCTCAAAACGCAAATGGAGGAAAAGAGCCAAAATGTACCACTTCACTGTGATTTAGCTGTGCCTTAATTAAATTTTCATCACAACCTGCCATTCGATTTAATGGCCTTTCAGGAAACAAAAGAACAATGACTGTGGGGATATAAAGGATTCTCCGCTGTGCCACGTCTCCGGCTGCTTTGTTTGCCCTCTTTTAAGAAGCGCGGTGCTTTTTGGTTCGTGCATCTAACAGCGGCGATAATGTGCGGACCCATGTATCAGCCCCCAAATATATCCCCACCCTCGGCTAATGGAGTCTCGCGTGCAATGCTGTTCAGAGCCGCTCAATGTTCTCCTCAATGCGCGGTGACACACGCTGAAGGCCTTAACAGTTATTTGGTGCAATCATTTGTGGCAAACCCGCGCAGAAACACCAATGCTCTCAGAAGGGCACTTAGCTGCAGAGAGCGAGGGAAACACACACAAAATAAAAGAGCAGGATTAAATCTCCAACCCTGTAATAACACAACAGCATGTGTAAGAAAATCATGCAAAATAGACGGCCCGCAAAGCACGAGACACAATGCAGCTAAGTTGTGATTTTATCAGTATTGTGAGGTGGTAAATTATCACAGAGTTGTTCAGTCTAATAGTGAGACTGGAACCAACTGCTTCAATCAAAGCTGCTGACAATATAAACTGCTAAGATCGAGGCTCTTTTAAAACACCACCACGGCTCCAATCACTCAACGATTCAGTGCATCTCTAAACTAAACTAAACTAATGTGGTTCCGTACTGCATTTAACTCCCTCCCCCCCCCCCCCCCCCCTCCCCACCCTTTAGTAGAGTCTGAAGAAGGATCTCGAGCCAAAGATACAAGAGGAACAAGCTGGACCACTCCGTCAAAATCACCTATACTGAAGTGTAGTACGCAAAGGAGCCGTTTTAGTAGGCAAAACCCGCCATTCGTTTTTTCCTCTCGCGGTGTAATCAGTGTTGTGGGGGAACTGTATGTGTGATGATACCATTAAAATGCAGAATACATCTCATCTATCAATCCACAGATTTTTGTGATTTTTCTTTTTAAATGTTTCTGCGGGTTTCCGCCTACTAAAATGGCGCCGTGACGTACTACGGTTTTTAGGGGCGAGTGGTCTATCTTGTTCCTCTAGTATCTTTGCTTTGAACTGCAATACAAAGTGGGTCATTCGAACCGAACCTTCCAATCAGAAACTGGATTCGGGGTCATGTCAAAGGGCAGATTCGCGCAAGCTTGATGTGACACCCCATTGATTGGGTGCAGGCGAGGCTCGGGGCCTACCCCATCAGTTCCTTGCCACTCGGGTGAGGCTAACATTACCCTCCACGGTCATCAAAAGAACCGGGTCGACACCAGGACCATTAACGGGTTCAAATAGCTCGTTTGAGCCAATAATTACCAGTTTCCACCGGCGTGCCAACGGTGATAAAAACAATGAGGTCTTTGCCCCAGTCCAACACAGGGCGATCGTACAACACTGCAAAGCGTTTATTCTTTGCGACGCGTTTAATCAACGCGTTTAATCAACGCGTTTAATCACACAGATCCGTGCATCAACATCTGCTTTCACTCTACAACCCCCTGCTCAGCATGCAGTCCAACGCTTGCTTGCCTGTCCTGCCTCGCTCATTCAAAGATAGAAACATAGAAAAATAGGTGCCGGAGTGGGCCATTCGGCCCTTCGAGCCAGCACTGCCATTCAATATGATCGTGGCTGATCATCTAAAATCAGTACCCCGTTCCTGCTTTTTCCCCACATCCCTTGAATCCTTTAGCCCGAAGAGGCTCAATCTCTCTCTTGAAAACAGTGCTACAAACAGTTGGCCAAAAGCACAAAAGTCATCGAAGGACAAAGACTGGCAGATGACTAACTAATGTCCCTGCAGTTGCCACAACGCCACATCTCTTTGAATGGGCCGCTTATCCACAGACTGCCTCCATTCCCTGATACACAAGCAACACAACACAACACCAAGCGATGCCCTTCCGCTTACCCTCAGGCTCACTCTTGATGAGTTCCTCCATTTTCTTCTGCTTCAGTGTGTCCACCACGTCAGCCAGGCTGCCTTTGCGCCGCTCCGGGGTCCCCAGCGCCGTGCCGGGCCCTGGCTCGATGCACTGCCGGGCCCCGTCTTCAGCCTTCAGAGGTGAGGTAGATGAGTTGTGTGTGGGGAACAGAGAGGCCGATTTGTTGTCCTCGTGATCCTGATCACAACAACGTGCAGGGAAGGGAAAGAAACAGAAATGTTTGACGTTAGTTTGATAAAACACATTCAAGTCCCCCCTTGATGAGTTTAGTTTAGTTTAGTTTAATTTAGAGACACAGCGCTGAAACAGGC
This sequence comes from Rhinoraja longicauda, assembly GCF_053455715.1. Lineage (NCBI taxonomy): Eukaryota > Metazoa > Chordata > Chondrichthyes > Rajiformes > Arhynchobatidae > Rhinoraja > Rhinoraja longicauda. Next base: position 31,949,727 of record NC_135975.1, read on the forward strand.
CCTTTGGATCACCAAGTCCACGCCGACCAACAAACCCCACACACCAACACTATCCTGCACACCAGGGGGACAATTTACAACTTCACCGAAGCCAATTAACCTACAAACCTGTAGTTTTTTGTAGTGTGGGAGGAAACCGGAGCACCCAGAGAAAACCCACGCAGGTCACAGGGAGAACGTACAAACTCCGCACAGACAGCACCCGTGGTCTGGATTGAACCCGGGTCTCTGGCGCTGTGAGGCAGCAACTCTACCGCTGCGTCACCGTTAGTCGCCAGCACTCAGAGGTAGTTTCCCTGAACTTAATTATAAAAAACTGTGCGGGTACTTACAAACCAAGTCAATAATCCGCCAATGTTAATCACTGCTAATCCCTGCCTAATCTATCGTCATTATCATTTCTTTGTCATTAGAAGTAGAATAACTTTGAGGGATCACCAAATTAAATTGAGAAAAATATGATTTTTTTTTGTTTCAGAGCATCTTAAAGAGATGTATAAAATTATGAGGGAAAAATACATCGGGTTGACGCACAGAGTCTCTTGCCCAGAGTAGAGGACCCGAGAACCAGAGGGCATGGGTTTAAGCTGAAGTGAGAAACATTTAATAGGAACCTGAGGGGTAACAAAATTTTACACAAAAGTGGTGGGGGTATGGAACGTGCTGCCGGAGGAGGTAGTTGAGGCAGGGACCATTGGAACGTTTAAGAAACAATTCGACAGGTACATTGATAGGACAGGTTTAGAGGGATTTGGGCCAAGTTGGGCCGAAGGGCCTGCTTCCACGCTGCATCTTATGACTCTATGACTGTGACGTATGGGTTAAGATGTTAACTGTCCTCTGAAAGACATCCCAAGTGATTTCGTGAGTTTTAGAATCTGGGGGGGAGAATGGAATCAGAGTCATACAGTGTGAAAACAGGCCCTTCGGCCCAACTTGCCCACACCGACCAACATGCCCCATCTATACTCGTCCCACCTGCCTGCTTTTGGTCCATATCCCTCCAAGCCTGTCCTTTCCATGTACCTGTCTAAGCGTTTCTCAAACATCGTGATAGTCCCTGTCTCAACTACCTCCTCCGGCAGCTGGTTCTAGACACCCACCACCCTTTGCGTGAAAAAGGTTACCCCTCAGGTCCCTATTAAATCTTTCCACCGTCACCTTAAACCAACATCTTCTGGTTCTCGATTCCCCTGCTCTGGCCGAGAGACTCTGTGCGTCTGCCCGATCTATGGAAATGTGGAAGTTGCTGTCACTAGTAACTATTAGAATGAGCAACACCAGAACAAAAAAATGGGAGATGGATAAGCTGTCAAAGGAGACGTACTGATCGTATTAGGTGAAGTGAGAGTGGAGGAACACAGAACATAAACACTTATATAAATCATCTAGGCACAACAGCCTACCTATTCTGTTTAACCCCATGCAATCTGATATCTGACTCGATTTAGTAGGGTCGTTTCACCTTTGAGATTTACGATTCCGGACTTCTGAACTAATCATATGGGAACTCTGTGGAAAAAAGGCACACAAAGTGCTGGTGTATCTCAGCGGGTCAGGCAGCATCTCTGGAGAACATGGGACAGGTGACGTTTCACAGAGTGCTGGTGTAACTCAGCGGGTCAGGCAGCATCGCTGGAGAACATGGGACAGGTGACGTTTCGGATCAGGTCCCTTCTCCACCTGAACGTCACCTATGCATGTCCTCCGGAGATGCTGCCTGACCTACTGAGTTACTCCAATACTTTGTGTCTTTTTTTTGTAAACCAGCATCTGCATTTCCTTGCCTCTACATGGGAACTGTATGAGTTTCATCAGTTTCAGTCTGACCAGCGTTGGGTTGACAACACACAAATGTATAATAAGAAAATAATTGCAGATGCTGGTACAAATCGAAGGTATTTATTCACAAAATGCTGGAGTAACTCAGCAGGACAGGCAGCATCTCAGGAGAGAAGGAATGGGTGACGTTTCGGGTCGAGACCCTTCTTCAGACTGATCCTGATACATCAGACAAATGTATAAACTCACTAACAGTTGTCTTTAAATTTACAGCCTGAGTTAATGATTTTCATCGAAACGTATAAGATTATTACGTATCTTATCGAAACGTATAAGATTATTAAGGGGTTGGACATGTTAGAGGCAGGAAACATGTTCCCAATGTTGGGGGAGTCCAGAACAAGGGGCCACAGTTTAAGAATAATGGGTAGGCCATTTAGAACTGAGGTGAGGAAAAACTTTTTCAGTCAGAGAGTTGTGAAGCTGTGGAATTCTCTGCCTCAGAAGGCAGTGGAGGCCAATTCTCTGAATGCATTCAAGAGAGAGCTAGATAGAGCTCTTAAGGATAGCGGAGTCAGGGGGTATGGGGAGAAGGCAGGAACGGGGTACTGATTGAGAATGATCAGGCATGATCACATTGAATGGCGGTGCTGGCTCGAAGGGCCGAATGGCCTACTCCTGCACCTATTGTCTATTGTCTATTGTCTATAAGAAGGATCCCGACCCAGAAAGTCACCTATCCTTGTCCTCCAGAACTGCTGCCTGACCCGCTGAGTTACTCCAGCACTTTGTGTCCACCTTCGGTATAAACCAGCATCCGCGGTTTCTTTCTACATAAACTCAAAGCTTTCTTCCTCACAGGGACAAGGAAGTGCTGTGTTTCAGCTCAGTTTGAATGCACCTCCCCGCTTTCCACAGCACAGCAACGCCTCTACCTCCGAAGAAGGCTTAGGACGTTCGGAAAGTCCCCAACATCCCTCACTAACTTCTACTGACGCGCCGTGGAAAGCATTTTATCGGGATCATGGCAGCTTGGTTTGGGAACAGCTCCATCCAAGACCGCAAGGAATTGCAGCAAATTGCGGACGCAGCCCAGACCATCACACAAGCCAACCTCCCTGCCATTGACTCCATTGACACCTCATGCTGCCTCGGCAAGGCCAGCAGCATGATCAAGGACCAGTCTCACCCCGGCCACTCCCACTTCTCCCCTCTCCCATCAGGTACAGAAGTGTGGAAACGCACACCTCCAGATTCAGGGACAGTTTCTTCCCAGCTGTTATCAGGCGACTGAATCATCCCACCGCAACCAGAGAGCGGTCCTGAACTACTATCTACCTCATCGGGGACTCTCGGACTATCCTTGATCAGACTTTACTGGCTTTACCTTGCACTAAATGGTATTCCCTTATCGTGTATCTGCACACTGCAAATGGGTCGATTGTAATCACGTATTGTCTTTCCGCTGACTGGTCAGCACGCAGCAAAAGCTTTTCACTGTACCTCGTTACACATGACAATAGACTAAACTGAGCTGAACTTCCCCACATGGGGTGGTGCCCTTTGTTGCTGACAGCTGGGTTCTGGGTGCCCGTTAACCTCTTACGCCAACTCTATATTGCATTGCAGGAAGCTGAGAGGAGATGGCCTGGATAGAGTGGATGTGGAGAGGATGTTTCCACTAGTGGGAGAGTAGGACCAGAGGTCACAGCCTCAGAATAAAAGGACGTTACTGCAGGAAGGTATTTATTCACAAAATGCTGGAGTAACTCAGCAGGTCAGGCAGCATCTCAGGAGAGAAGGAATGGGCGACGTTTCGGGTCGAGACCCTTCTTCAGACTAGGAGGTGACTACTTTCTGTCGTCCGCGGGTGGTGAATCTGTGGAATTCTTTGCCACCCGAAGCCTGTGGAGGCCAAGCCTGGTGGATATTTTTAAGGAAGAGATAAGTAAATTCTTGATTAGTACGGGTGACAGGGGTTATGGGGAGAAGGCAGGAGAATGGGGTTAGGAGGGAGAGATGGACCAGCCATGATTGAATGGCGGAGTAGACTTAATGGGCCGAATGGCCTAATTCTGCTCCTGTCACTTATGAAGTAATGGCAGTGGAAGCTGAGGCAGGCCGCGGCACTCCGGGTGCGGGTGAGGTGGGAGGGATGCCCGCTCTGCTCGTCCCGCCCGCCCTGCCCGCCCTGCCCGCCCTGCCCGCTGTCCGCCCTACCCGCCCTGCCCTCTCTTCCCGCCCTGCCCACTCTGCCCGCCCTGCCCGCCCTGCCCGCCCTGCCCACTCTGCCCGCCCTGCCCGCCCTGCCCGCACTGCCCGCACTGCCCGCCCTGCCCGCTCTGCCCACCCTGCCCGCTCTGCCCGCCCAACCCGCCCTGCCCTACCTGCCCCGCCAGCCCTGGCATCGTGTGGTGACGAACCACTCGGGCGGCCCCTTTAAAGTTGGGAACCGTTCAAATTCTAAAGCGCGCTATAAATTATAAAAGGGAATATTTGCACTGCATTAATGTTTTATAGCCTACCCAATAAAAAAGGCAATTCCTAGCAAATCCTCAGGAACACAAAGAGAAAAAAAAGCATAACTATCAAAACACATTATTTTTAATGGCCTACATAATAAAGCTCTCCCATTTAGTAATTAGATGCCAAAAAGTGACTTGGAGGCTAAAGGGGGTTTAAACCCTATACTAATTTCATATTATGGCTATAAATGTGAATTGCCTGATTCCAAGTCTTTCAAGAATAACTTATTTGTCTGCATTTCTTTATAATTATACTAAATTTCCCATTCTGTTCCTATTTCTACTGTGTTCCAATTAATTCCCACTTATTCAGTCCTGAATAGCCTTTTGCAACTACTCAAATGCAACAGACATCCCTGAATATATTTGCTTTTATCTTTTTTGTTTAATGTATGAGTTTAATATGTAATGGAAATTGTTGCTGTGTCTCCTGTGGTACTTTTGTATGAAAGGATGGATATGTATAGATCCGACGAGGTTCTCTTTCTCTCCCCAGCTTTTATCATAGGTTTGAAATGAATGACCTCGAAACCTTATATAGTGCTTCCTCTTTGTAATTTAGGGGTGGTGGGTGGCCAGGTTGAAAGGCTCGCTTCTTCTCGACGGTGTTCAGTACGAACTCATTGCACTGAATTGGCGAGCAAAGTGAACTCCTCAATTCACAGCAAGAAGCCCAGGCAGGTAGTTATAATGAAGATGAAAGGGTCCTGCTCTTCATATAGCTAGTGGCATTCAATGTTAATTTAATTAATGAAGAAAAGATCTGAAAGTAGTGTCAAATTGTTAAAATGATGGGCCTAATTTTCAGAATTGCTTCAAGGAGGTGGTGGTGGTGGGGGGGGGGGGGGGGGGGAAACTTGCAGCAAGTTTGTCTCTAGCTTTCAGTGAGAATCGGGCATGGAAAGACTGCAAGCTTCTTTCCTGCTGTAGTTTTCAGTTTTAGTTTAGAGATGCAGTGCGGAAACATGCCCTTCAGCCCGCCTAGTCCGAGTTTCAACCAGACTGTTCGGACGCCAGCGAATTTAACTTTAATGTTTGCTTGATTTTTGTGTGTGGCTTTCTTGCCTGAACGGGACACATCACCTCAGTGCCTTTGATAACAGCACAGCGGCCTTTCAGCACTTCAGTTTAATTTCAGTTTTAGTTTTAGAGATACAGCGCGTAAACTGGCCCTTCGGCCCGCCGAGTCCGCGCCGACCAGCGATCCCCGCGCACACCGATACTATCCCACACGCACTAGGGGCAATTTATAATTATACCAAGCCAATTAACCTACAAACCTGTACGTCTTTGGAGATAGACACAAAATGCTGGAGTAACTCAGCGTGCGTGATATACGCAAAAATAATTTCACTGCGCAGTTGCACATGTGACAAAGAAAGCACCATTGACTATTGACTATCGTAAGAACTTTAACATTGAGGAGCTCGCAGTCTCGGGTTGAGACCGACGTCGGGAAGCTCCAAAAGCCGCACAACGTTCGACAAGCCCCAACCCGGGGTAGATCGCCCGGCACGGGGGAGCTGAGATCACCCTCCAATGCAGGAGCTTGATCGCCCCGACGAGGATGGCTCGCTGCCGGCTAAGGGAGCCAAGATCATCCTGTCAACGGAAGGTTCGAGGCCCCCGACCGCTGGAGGACAAAGAAGGGAAGAGATTGAACGTTTTTTTTTCGCCTTCCATCACAGTGAGGAATGTGGAGGAGTCACTGTGGCGGGTGTTCATGTTAAAATGTATTTTGTGTGTCCTGTTGCTTTTAATTGTTATGACCGTCTGGCAAATGAAGTTCCTCGTACGTTGTGAAACATACTTGGCCAATAAAGTGCGATTGGGATTGTGTGATTGTGATTGTGAACAATAGTGGCTATTTCCCCAGCAGTTGGGACTTTAGCCTCACTACAACATCCCCTAACCCAAAACATCTGGGCACATCATAAGCCAGGTGCAAACAGCCAAACTACAGAGAACCTTTCAAAGCCAATTCATAAAACATTAAAGTGGCTCTGAATCATTTTGACAAGCGGAATGTATTGAGAAGTACCTCTAAAAGATCGAGGAAGAAAGTATCATACAAATTTAACTCACATTTTGAGAAATAACTTACTAAATATCTATATCCTAAAACTCTCGTTTGTTATCTTGTTTGTGACTGAACTTCAGCCAAAACGGTACATGACAGCGCGACAATTTTAGGCCCACCTTACTCACCATTGTCACTTTAGTGATAACGCAAGTAGTTTTATTGAAATCGGTGTTATATTTTTTAAGTTATTCACATTTTAAAGTTTGAAAGGAGGGGAGGGGGAGGGGGTGGGGGGAAGGGGGAGAAGGGAGAGGGGGGGGGGGGTTGAGGGGAGGAGAGGGTGCTGCACCAATGCAGGAGAGGTTTGGGCCCAACGGGTCCACTTGGTCTAGTAGTTATTAAACACAGATCCTGCACATTGATCCTACAAAGTGCAGTAGTACCAATAGTCGTATCAGTTTATTTTACTGTCACGTGTACTGAGGTACAGTGAGAATGCTTTTTATTACATGCTATCCAGTCAAAGATAAGGCTGTGCATGATCACCGTCATACCGTCCTTCGTGTACAGATACATAATAAAGGGAGTAGAGTATAGTGCAAGATAAACTCCAGTAAAGTCCGATTAAAGATAGTCCGTGGGTTTCCAGTGAGGTAGATAGTAGCTCAGGACCACTCTAGTTGTTAAGATAGTTCTGTTCCCTAAAGTAATTCAGCGGGACAGGCAGTATCTCTGGATAGAAGCTATGGGTGATGTTTTGGGTCAATAGACAATAGACAATAGACAATAGGTGCAGGAGTAGGCCATTCAGCCCTTCGAGCCAGCACCGCCATTCAATGCGATCATGGCTGATCACTCTCAATCAGTACCCCGTTCCTGCCTTCTCCCCATACCCCCTCACTCCGCTATCCTTAAGAGCTCTATCCAGCTCTCTCTCTCTCGAGACCCTTCTTCAACGCTCGACCCGAAACGTCACTCATTCCTTTTCTCCAGGGAAGCTGCCTGTCCCGCTGAGTCAATCCAGCATGTTGTGTCTATTTTCAGCATCCGCAGTTTCTTCCTGCACAGCTGGGAAGAGACTGTCCCTGAATCTGGAGGTGTGCGTTTTCACACTTCTATACCTCTTGCCTGATGGGAGAGGGGAGAGGAGGGAGTCTCGTCTGAGACCCGTGGATTCGGCGGTCCGAAGGGTCTGTTCCAGCGCTGTATCTCTAAACTAAACGAAACTTTTGTGTGCTAACAATAGATAATAGACAATAGGTGCAGGAGTAGGCCATTCGGCCCTTCGAGCCAGCACCGCCGTTCAATGTGTATAAGAAAATAACTGCAGATGCTGGTAGAAATCGAAGGTATTTATTCACAAAATGCTGGAGTAACTCAGCAGGTCAGGCAGCATCTCGGGAGAGAAGGAATGGGTGATGTTTCGGGTCGAGACCCTTCTTCAGACTGATGTCAGGGGGGCGGGACAAAGGAAGGATATAGGTGGAGACAGGAAGATAGAGGGAGATCTGGGAAGGAGGAGGGGAAGAGAAGGACAGAGGAACTATCTAAAGTTGGAGAAGTCGATGTTCATACTGCTGGGCTGCAAGCTGCCCAGGCGAAATATGAGGTGCTGTTCCTCCAATTTCAGACTGAAGAAGGGTCTCGACCCGAAACGTCACCCATTCCTTCTCTCCCGAGATGCTGCCTGACCTGCTGAGTTACTCCAGCATTTTGTGAATAAATACTGCCATTCAATGTGATCATGGCTGATCAGTTATAATCCTTTGATTCTCTCAGCGTCCATAAATCTATCACGCCCTGCCTTGAATATATCCAACGACAAAGCCGCCACAGTCCTCTCACGGAGAGAATTCCAAACATTCACTGCTCCGTGACTGAAAAACGTTCTCCCTGCAGTTCTGAAAGACTGACCCCCTTAATTTGACTGCAAAACCTTGGTTCCAGAAACCCACCCGGAGATGCACCATCCCTGTCAAACCCGCGAAGAATTTCATGCATTTCTATGAGACCACTTGTGGCGCAGCAGGTAGAGCCGCTGCCTCGGAGCGCCGGAGACCCGGGATCGATTCTGACCCCGGGTGCTGTCTGTGCGGAGTTTGCACGTTCTCTCCGTGACCTGCGTGGGTTTCGTCCGGGTGCTCCGGTTTCCTCCCACATTCCAAAGACATGCGGGTTTGCAGGTTATTGGGCCCTCTGTGAATTGCCCCTGGTGTGCAGGAAGTGGATGCACAAATGAGACAGCGTAGAACAAGTGTGAACAGGTGTTCGATGGGCAGAGTGGACTCGATGGGCCTGTCAGACAAACCTGGTTCATTGCTGTATCTCTGAAACCTATTATTCTCCTAAACTCAAAGGAGCATTGACCCAACCTACTTACTCTCTGAAGAAGAGTCGCAACACGAAACATCACCGATCCATTCCCTCCACTGGCGGCACAGTGGTGCAGCGGTAGAGTTGTCGCCTTACAGCGCCAGGGACCCAGGTTCGCTCCTGACTACGGGTGCTGTCTATACGGAGTTTATACATTCTCCCCGTGACCTGCGTGGGTTTTCTCCGGGTGCTTCGGTTTCCTCCCACACTCCAACGACTAACAGGTTTGTAAGTTAATCGGCTTGGTGTCCCTAGTGTGTGTAGGATAGTGTTAGTGTGCGGGGATCGCTGGTCGGCGCGGACTCGTTGAGACGAAGGGCCTGTTTCCACACTGTATCTCTAAACCAAAACTAGACTAAAAGATGCTGCCTCACCCACTGAGTTACTGAGCACTTCATGTTTAACTTAATCCCTCCTCATTTAGACAGGAATCACGTTACAATCTCTCCGTACACACGTACATCCTTTCTTAGTTTGTGAGAACTCGTCTGCATACAACAGTTCAGACACTGTCTTGCTAGTATCCTAGACGGACTTTTGTATGTAAATCCTCTTGCAATAAAGGACAGTATATTGTTTACCTTACTGTTTGCATGATAATTCTCAGTTCAAGGATGTTGCCACGACTCGAGGGCCTGAGCTATAAGGGGAGGTTGGGCAGGCTAGAACTTTATTCTTTACACTTTAGACTTTACAGATACAGCAAGAAAAAAGTCCTCGCCGACCAGCGATCACCCTGTACACCAGCATGTTCCTGCACACGAGGGACAATTAAACAATTTACCAAAGCCAATTAACCTGGACTCGACCCGACTCGTCCCCCATTCCTTCTCTCCAAAGACGCTGCCTGTCCCGCTGAGTTACCCCAGCTTTTTGTGTCAACCTACAAACCTGCACGTCTTTGGGTGTGGGAGGAAACCGGAGCACGCGGTCACGGGGAGAACGTACAAACTCCGTGCAGACAGCACCCGTGGTCAGGATGGGACCCAGTTCTCTGGCGTGGTGAGGCAGCAGCTCGACCGCTGCGCCACCGCGAAAGGTGAGGTAACATATCTGCCATCATACTGAATGGTAGTCCAGGCACGAAGGGCCGAGGCAGCAGAACCTGCTGAGGGCACGCAACAATGCCTTTAAATCCGGTGACACTTCAGCATACAGTGTTGCCAGGTCAAACCTGAACAAAGGTATAAAAAGGGCCAAAGATACCCATAGGCAACGGGTGGAAGACCACTTCAACACCACGGACACCAGAAGCATGAGGCAGGGTGTCAGGGACATCACTGGCTGCAAGAGCAGCCCTGCCTGCCCCCACAGCGATGCCACACTAACCCAACGAGCTAAACACCTTCTTTGCCCGCTTCGAAACTGGCAACACCACCATGAGTGGAAGAACCCCAGCCGAGGCGGAGGGGCTGGTCTTAACATTGGGCACACAGGAAGTAGAACGCGCTCTGCGAAGGGTCAACCCACGCAAGGCTGCAGGCCCAGATGGAGTTCAAGGAAGGGTACTTAGGGACTGTGCTGAACAGTTGGCTGAGGTATTCACCAGGATCTTTAACCTGTCACTATCTCTGGCTACGGTCCCCAAGTGCCTGAAGTCGGCTACCATAGTGCCGGTGCCGAAAAAGGCAAAAATCACCACCCTGAACGACTACCGTCCGGTTGCCCTAACTCCTATAATCATGAAGTGCTTTGAAAGGCTGGTCCTCTCACACATCAAATCCAGCATCCCTGACTCACTGGACCCACATCAATTTGCATACAGGGCAAATAGATCCACAGAGGACACCATCTCTCTGGCTCTTCACACTGTCCTGACTCACCTGGAGAGACAGGGCACGTACGTGAGGATACTATTCATAGACTATAGCTCTGCCTTCAACACGGTCATCCCCACCAAGCTCATCACCAAAGTCCCCCTGCTAGGCCTCAGCTCGTCGTTATGCGACTGGATCCTGGACTTCCTGCTGGAGCGACCGCAGGCAGTGAGAATGGGCCCGCACCTGTCCTCCACTATCACCCTGAGTACCGGCACACCACAGGGCTGTGTTCTGAGCCCCATGCTCTACTCCCTCTTCACACACGACTGTGTTCCTGCATTCGACACCAACACCATTGTCAAGTTTGCAGACGACACAACGGTGATCGGGCTGATCACCAACGGTGATGAAACAAACTACAGAGCGGAGGTGCAGAACCTGGCGGACTGGTGCTTAAGGATAGCGGAGTGAGGGGGTATGGGGAGAAGGCAGGAACGGGGTACTGATTGAGAGTGATCAGCCATGATCGCATTGAATGGCGGTGCTGGCTCGAAGGGCTGAATGGCCTACTCCTGCGTCTATTGTCTATTGTCTATTGATAACAGCCTGTCCCTAAATACCACCAAGACCAAGGAGCTGATCATCAACTTCCGTAGGTCAAATAATGGGGAATACGCCCCGATCTTTATCAATGGGGACAGTGTGGAGAGAGTGTCCAGCTTCAAGTTTCTGGGCACTCACATTTTGGAGGACCTGACATGGTCCAATAACACTGCTGCGCTGGTCAAGAAGACAGAGCAACGACTGTTCTACCTAAGAACACTGAAAAAGTCTGGTCTGCCCCAACAGCTGCTGACGACCTTCTAGGAGGGGGAGGGGGGGGAGAGGGTGCTGCACCAATGCAGGAGAGGTTTGGGCCGAACGGGTCCACTTTGTCTAGTAGGTTTATAAAATCATGAGGACCATAGAGATGTTTTTCCCACAGTCGGGGAATCTAAAACTGGAAGGGATAGATTTAAGGTGAGAGGGACAAAATTTAAGGAGACCTAAAGGTAAACCTTTTCACACAGAGGGATGTGTGGAATTTGCTGCCAGAGACAATGGTGGAGGCAGGTACAATTAAAACTATAAAAGACACTTAGTCTGATACATGGATAAGAAGGTTTTAGAGGGATATGGGCTAAATGCAGTCAAATGGGATTAGCTCAGCTAAGCGACTTGGCTGGTATGGGTGAGTTGGACCGAAGGGCCATCGAGTCATAGCGCCTGGAAACAGGCCCTTCGGCCCCGCAAGTCCATGCTGACCATCCATCGATCACCCGTAAACACATACTAGTTTCGTTTCGTGGAGAGATACAGCATTGAAGCAGGCACTTCGGCCAACCGAGTCCACGCCGACCATCGATCGCCCGTTGACACTAGTTCCATGTTGTCCCAGTTTCTCATCCACTACCTCCTACACACTAGGGGCAACTTATAGACGTACAGTTAACCTACAACCGCGCACGTCTTTTGGATGTGGGAGGAAACTCACGCAGTCACAGGGACTACCCACACGACACAACTGGGGTGGGAGCTGCTTTAAGTCCTCATCGTCCACCCTGGGTAGTTCTACGGAACTGGCAACATTTGCAGCAAAGCGTCAACAACGGCACTCTGAAGCACCAATTGCAACTTTTGATTGTATTTTATTTAGATTTAGAGATACAGCGCGGAAACAGGCCCTTCGGCCCACCGAGTTCACACCGCCCAGCGATCCCCGCACTCTAACACTATGCTACACACACTAGGGACAATTTTTACATTTACCCAGTCAATTAACCTACAAACCTGTACGTCTTTGGAGTGTGGGAGGAAACCGAAGATCTCGGAGAAAACCCATGCAGGTCACGGGCAGAACGTGCAAACTCCGTGCAGACAGCACCCGTAGTCAGGATCGAACCTGAGTCTCCGGCGCTGCATTCGCTGTAAGGCAGCAACTCTACCGCTGCGCCACCATGCCGCCCATTGTTGTAGTTGACATACGGAAGAAAGACTACACAAAACTACACACACACGCAGATAGCGCCTGAGATCAAGATGGAACCCGGGGCTTCCGGCTCCATGAGACAGCCGCTCTACCCACTTGCCCACAGTGACCAGCATATCCCATCGGCACTAGTCCCACCTGCCTGCATTTTGTTTCCGTTGTGTCTTACACTACAGCACAGAAACAAAACGCAGGCAGGTGGGACTAGTATTTAGACACTATAACTATAGGCATCCACCTCTTCCTTCCTATGATTTATCTGGCTTTCTCCTAAAGGCCTCTATATTGATTGCTTCAACCACTCCATATTATAGCAGGCTCAATGATTGTCCCGTAAATGTGTGTCTCTTGAAGCCCCTATTGACTTACTGACAGCCATCTAATATTAATGGCGAAGATGGACACAAAATGCTGGAGTAACTCAGCGGGCCAGCCAGCGGGCCAGCCAGCGTCCCTGGAGAAAAGGAATAGGTGACGTTTCTGGTCGAGACCCTTCCTCCCAAAATGTCATCTATTCCTTTTCTCCAGAGGTGCTGTCTGACCCGCTGTTACTCCAGCGTTTTAGGTTTAAACCAGCGTCTGCAGTTCCTCCACACACGTTATACTAACAATGGCCTGCTTCCTTTGTCATCGTTACTTTTTTTGCATAGCTTTCACTCATTGTTCGTTGTCTCTCTACATCTATATACCAAAACTCTCGTTTGTTTGTTCCTGAACTACAGGCAAATCGGTACACGATAGCGCAACAATTTTAGGCCCACCTTACTCACCGTCGTCCCTTTGGTGCTAACGGAAGAAGTTTCATTGAAATCGATGTTATATTTTTTAAGTTATTCACATTTTAAAGTTTAAATCTATCTCCTAGGGAGGATGGGGGGAGGATAAGGGGGGTTGAGGGGGATGGAGTGGGGATGAGGGGAAGGGGAGGTGAAGGGGAGGGGGAGGGAAGTGGAGGAAGGGGAGGGAGGAGGAAGGGGAGGGGAGGAGGGGGGGAGAGGGGGGAGGGGAGGAGGGACATTTTAAAGTTTAAATCGATCTCCCAGGGAGGGAGGGGGGAGGCAGAAGGGTGGAGGGAAGGGGGGAAGGGAGGGAGGGGGAGGAGGGAGGATAAGGGGGGTTGAGGGGAGGGGGGGGATGAGGGAGGGGGAGGAGGGGGGGGAGGAGAGGGTGCTGCACCAATGCAGGAGAGGTTTGGGCCCAATGGGTTCACTTGGTCTAGTCATCGTCTATATCTCTCGTTTCCCCTTATCCCTAACCAGTCTGAAGAAGGGTCTCGACCCGAAACGTCCCCCATTCCTTCTCTCCGGAGATGCTGCCTGCCCCCGCTGAGTTGCTCCAGCTTTCTTGTGTCTATCTTGTGTTAATGGAGACCGCTTTGGCTACAAGTGGGCTTGATTGAGCCGCACACTGGGTGCTGCCACTGATTTTCTGCCGTCTCTTCCCCCTACAGTTTTGGAACTGGGAAGCAACCCGGCGGTGTTGAGGCTAAATGTAAATGCCAGAGCTACAGCAGCTCCCCATCACAGCGAGTCTCGGAGATGAGCAGGTCACCAGTGTTTAATGGGGTTTTTTCCAGCACGTTAATTCAGTATGACAAGATAAAAAGTTAATCTGCGCTCGGAGAGGCTGTAAGCTGCTGCACTATCAGGGGACATGCCAGTACATTTGCACTGTTTATCACTTTATACAATTGCTGTAACAAAGCCCTTGAGTTCCGCTGATTCTCAAATGTAAATCTCTCTCAACTTCACTGCCAGTCAGAATGGATTTGGCTGTGGGTAATCTATGTAAACTTAATATCTTACATATGTGAATGGACACATTCCTTGGAGAGGATGTTTCAGATCTTAAATAATCCATTGATCCTTTCCTCTACACCGACGGTCTTTTCTCGCTCTGCAGCCTGACAATAAACGAGTGGCCAGCCCGACGTCATTCTAACCACAGCAAGTGATTAAGCCACATTTTCATGTTCAGAGCTTTGCTTCCCTGTAATGAAAGCCTACACTGCTGTCTGATTAACACGAAGCGCTGGAGTAACTCGGCGGGTCAGGCAGCGTCTCTGGCGCACACGGATAGGCAACATTTCATAGAAACATAGAAACATAGAAAATAGGTGCAGGAGTAGGCCATTCGGCCCTTCGAGCCTGCACCGCCATTCAATATGATCATGGCTGATCATCCAACGCAGTATCCCGTACCTGCCTTCTCTCCATACCCCCTGACCCCTTTAGCCACAAGGGCCACATCTAACTCCCTCTTAAATATAGCCAATGAACTGGCCTCAACTACCTTCTGTGGCAGAGAATTCCACAGATTCACCACTCTCTGTGTGAAAAAAAACTTTCTCATCTCGGTCCTAAAAGACTTCCCCCTTATCCTTAATCTGTGACCCCGTTGTTCTGGACTTCCCCAACATCGGGAACAATCTTCCTGCATCTAACCTGCATCTAGGGTCGGGACCCCTTTGCAGGCGCGGTGGAGTTACTACCACACAGCGCCAGAGACCCGGGTTCCATCCCGACTACAGGTGCTGGCGGTACCTTCTCCCACTGTGACCTGCATGCTGTTTCCTCCCACACTCCAAGGATGTACAAGATGTGGAATTCTCTGCCACAGAAGGCAGTGGAGGCCAATTCAATGGATGTTTTCAAGAGAGAGTTCGATATAGCTCTTAGGGCTAACGGAATCGAGTGGCATGGGGAAAAAGCAGGAACGGGGTACTATAGACAATAGACAATAGGTGCAGGAGGAGGCCATTCGGCCCTTTGAGCCAGCACCACCATTCAATGTGATCATGGCTGATCATTCTCAATCAGTACCCCGTTCCTGCCTTCTCCCCATACCTCCTGACTCCGCTATCCTTAAGAGCTCTATCTAGCTCTCGCTTGAATGCATTCAGAGAATTGGCCCCCACTGCCTTCTGAGGCAGTGAATTCCACAGATTCACAACTCTCTGACTGAAAAAGTTTTTCCTCATCTCCGTTTTAAATGGCCTACCCCTTATTCTTAAACTGATTCTGGATGATCAGCCATGATCATATTGAATGGCGGTCCGAAGAAGGGTCTCGACCCAAAACGTCACCCATTCCTTCTCTCCTAGATGCTGCCTGACCTGCTGAGTTACTCCAGCATTTTGTGATACCTTCATATTGGATGTCGGTGCTGGCTCGAAGGGCTGAATGGCCTACTCCTGCACCTATTTTCTATGTTTCTGTGTTTGTAGATTAATTGGCTTCTGTCCATCGTCCCCCAGTGTGTGGGATAGAGCCAGTGCATGGGCGATTGCCAGTCGGCCTGGCTGGCAAACGGATGGAAAAGACTGGCTCTGGTTCTTGGTAGAGTGTAGACCTGAGTCCGGTGTGAGATTTCACCAACCGAGTAACCTTTCTCTCCCGTGTGCCGCGAGCATTTTAATTATGCTGTGATAGTTCTTCTAGATTTGTTACCAACACCTTCCAGGAAAATTGGCAACGCTAGCGCAACTCAGCAGATGACAAGGTCACGCAACCAAGAGGCGAGGGTTAAAAAAAAGATGGGTGTTGTTGCATCCTGAAGCAGACTTGATTCTCTCCGAACAAGGACACTGGAGTCCCGAGGTAAACGCAAAGTGCCAGGCTTCTGTTTAGTTTATTGTCACGAGGTACAGTGAAAAGCTTTTGTCGCGCGCTATCCGGCCAGCAGAGAGACAATACGTGATTACAATCAAGCCATTTACAGTGTATCGATACATGATAAGGGAATAACGTTTAGTGCAAGGTTAGGCCAGCAAAGTCCAATCCAGGATAGGCCGAGGGTCACCAATGAGGTAGATAGTAGTTCAGCACTGCTCTCTGGTTGTGGTGGGATGGTTCAGTTGCCTGATAACAGCTGGGAGGAAACTGACCCTGAATCTGGAGGTGTGCGTTTTCACACTTCTACACCTTTTGCCCGATGGGAGAGGGTTGAAGGGTGAGTGGGAGAGAAGAGGAAGGAAGAGGGGGAGTCTAGTGGGTCAGGAAGCATCAGTGGAGGGAATGGACGGGCGATGTTTTGGGTCGGGACCCTTCTTCAGTCTGAGAGGAAGATCCCGAAAAATGTTCTGATAAATGTGACTAGCCTGGGTGGGGTGTGTTGGCTGGCATAGACGGGCTGGGGCGAAGGGCCTGTTTCCGTGCTGTACGAGTCCGCATTTGGACGAGCAGGTGAATCGCCTCAACACGCAGAGGTCTATGGACCACCTGCAGGGAAATGGGATCAGACGAGGCGGTCAGCATGGATGTGGTGGGCAGAAGGGCGTGGTTTCTGTGCAGGAAGGAACTGCAGAAGCTGATTTACACTGAAGACAAACACCAAATGTTGGAGTAACTCAGCGGGACAGGCAGCGGGACAGGCAGCATCCCTGGAGAAATGGAAGAGGTGACATTTCGAGTCGGGACCCTCCGCCAGACTTGGTTCTGTGCTGTATGGCTCCACAACTCTGTATCCATAAGATATCTACATATCTATAGTCTGAAGAAGGGTCTCAACCTGAAACCCATTCCTCCGACGATGCTGCCTGACCAGCTGCGTTACCCCAGCATTTTGTGTCCATCTTATATATCTTATATGGCGCAGCGGTAGAGTTGCTGCCTTACAGCGAATGCAGCGCCGGAGACCCAGGTTCAATCCCGACTAAGGGGGCTGCCTGTACGGAGTTTGTACGTTCTCCCCGTGACCTGCGTGGGTTTTCTCCGAGATCTTCGGTTTCCTCCCACACTCCAAAGACGTGCAGGTATGCAGGTTAATTGGCTGGGCAAATGTAAAAATTGTCCCTAGTGTGTGTGGGATAGTGTTGGTGAGCGGGGATCACTGGTCAGCGCGGACCCGGTGGGCCGAAGGGCCTGTTTCTGCGCTGTATCTCTAAACTAAACTAAACTAAAAATCTATAAAATATCTAGAAGGTATCTATAAGATGTGGCAACGATAATCCTTTGCATTTATGCAACCAACATCTATTTATCAACAGCATTTATGTCATCCCTTCAACGGACATTTTCCCGAAAACGCCTCCTTTATCCCGACCAGCCAACATGATGTTTACTGCCCACGTACACAGACTTGGCAAGAGGGTTGAACCTACCGGTGTGTCGTGGAGAGACGCTGGACTCTCGCAGCACAAGGCCTCTCTGGTCATGGTGGATGGGGTATGTAGTTCCTCCGGGTGAAGGCTGTTGGGGAAGTTCGGGGGAAGAGCGAGGTGAAAGGTAGAGTGCCCGTTACTCTCCCCCTCTTCCACTTTCTGTCGGCTTGTCGCGCTGGCTGCCTCTCCGTCCGTTTCTCCGTACGGCGACGCAGGTCTCTTGGAAGACATCCTTGGGGAAACAAGACAAAGAGGAGCAACGTTACACCTCCACGTGGCACAGGCACCGATCGCCATCTTCCAATGTACATCAGGGTGGCGCGGTGGCGCAGCGGTAGTTGCTGCCTTACAGCGCCGGAGAGCCCGGTTCGATCCCGACTACAGTACGGAGATTGTACTTTCTCCCGGTTTTCTCCAGGAGCTCTGGCTTCCCCCCACACTCCAAAAACGTACAGGTTTATAGGTTAAGAAAATAACTGCAGATGCTGGTACAAATCGAAGGTATTTATTCACAAAATGCTGGAGTAACTCAGCAGGTCAGGCAGCATCTCAGGAGAGAAGGAATAGGTGACGTTTCGGGTCGAGGCCCTTCTTCAGTCTGAAGAAGGGTCTCGACCCGAAACGTCACCCATTCCTTCCCTCCCGAGATGCTGCCTGACCTGCTGAGTTACTCCAGCATTTTGTGAATAAATACCTCAGGTTTATAGGTTGATTGGCATCAATAAAGACTGTAAGATATCCCTACTATGTCCTGATAGTGCCAGTATTCAGGGATCGCTGGTTGGCGCAGACCGGATGGGCCGAAGGGCCTGTTTTCGCGCTGTATCTCTAAGCTAAACTAAACGGTACAGCAGAGGTACAGACCCATTTGGCCCACGATCTCCATGCCAAACAGGATGCCATATTAAACTAATGTCCTCGGCTCACCGTTTAGGTCATTCCTCTGCCCACCCAAATACCAGTGCCACCTCTAAATGTGTAGACACACGGAACTTCAGATGCTGGCTTACAGGGTAAGACACAAAGTGCTGGAGTAACTCAGCAGGTCAGGCAGCACCTCTGGAGAACATGGATAAGTGTTTCAGGTTGTGAGCTTTGTTCAGACATTTAAGGTGCGGTATAGACCTTGTGAGTGACCTTGACATTGAAGGCTATCAAGCTGAACACTTAACCCAGTTTCTTGTTCCATGGATGCCGTCTGACCTTGTGAGTGTTTGGAGCTTCTATTTCAACTTTGAATATAGTGATTATACTTACTCTATCCAGAAAAGAATAGGCTAAAGATATGGCACAATTATATGTGTAAGAAGGAACTGCAGATGCTGGTTTAAAGTTAGACACAAAAAGCTGGAGAAACTCAGCGGGTCAGGCAGCATCTCTGGAGAGAAGGAATGGGTGACGTTTCAGGTCGAGACCCTTCTTCAGGTCTGAAGAATGGTCCGAAGAAGAGTCTCGACCCTGAAACGTCACCCATTCCTTCTGTCCAGAGATGCTGCCTGTCCCGTTGAGTTGCTCCAGCTTTTTGTGTCTATCTGGCACAGTTATATCATAGACCCAGGAGAGAGACCAGTGGTGTAGAGCCTGTATTTCTCAGTTATAAGACACAAAGTGCTGGAGTAACTCGGCGGGTCAGATAGCAGGAACAGAGTGCTGATTTTGGATGATCGGCCATGGTCATATTGAATGGCAGTGCTGGCTAGAAGGGCTGAATGGCCTACTCCTGCACCTATTTACTATGTACCTATGTTTCCATGGAGCCGTGCTCACTAGATGGAGAGAGGCCATCAGAACCTTGCAGCATATACACTCCATGTCTCAGGACTCCTGACAACAACTCTGCCTTGTCTAAGGTAGTGCTGAACAGTCAGAGATGGGGTGGTATAAAAGAGACACTAAGTTCTTAGTTTAGTTTAGAGATAGAGGCCCTCTGGCCCACCGAGTCCACGCCAACCACCGATCACCCATTCACACTCGTTCTACAGAAAGCCATTTGACCTAAACAAACGCGCACATCTTTAGGATGTGGGAGGAAACCGGAGCACCTGCTGGAAGGTCACAGGGAGAACATGCGAACTCCGTACAGACAGCACCCGAGGTCAGGATCGAAGCTTGGTCAGGTAAGATGGCGCTCGTGTACGGGGATCGCTGGTCTGTGTGGACTCGGTGGGCTGAAGGGCCTGATTCCGTGCTATAGACAATAGACAATAGGTGCAGAAGGAGGCCATTCGGCCCTTCGAGCCAGCACCGCCATTCAATGTGATCATGGCTGATCATTCTCAATCAGTACCCCGTTCCTGCCTTCTCCCCATACCCCCTGACTCCGCTATCCTTAAGAGCTCTATCCATCTCTCTCTTGAATGCATTCAGAGAATTGGCCTCCACTGCCTTCTGAGGCAGAGAATTCCACAGATTCACAACTCTCTGACTGAAAAAGTTTTTCCTCATCTCCGTTCTAAATGGCCTACCCCTTATTCTTAAACTGTGGCCCCTTGTTCTGGACTCCCCTAACATTGGGAACATGTTTCCTGCCTCTAACGTGTCCAACCCCTTAATAATCTTATACGTTTCGATATTTCATATTATTTATTTATTTCATATTTCAGATACAGCGCGGAAACAGGCCCTTCGGCCCACCAAGTCCGCACCGCCCAGCGATCCCCGCACATTAACACTATCCTACACACACTAGGGACAATTTTTTACATTTACCCAGTCAATTAACCTACATACCTGTACGTCTTTGGAGTGTGGGAGGAAACCGAAGATCTCGGAGAAAACCCACGCAGGTCACGGGGAGAACGTACAAACTCCTTACAGTACAGCACCCGTAGTCAGGATCGAACCTGAGTCTCCGGCGCTGCATTCGCTGTAAGGCAGCAACTCTACCGCTGCGCCACCGTGCCGATAAGATCTCCTCTCATCCTTCTAAATTCCAGTGTATACAAAAACCCACTGTATCTCCAGATCAAAATTGACCTTCAAACCCGCACGTCCTTGAACGAGGTCAGGATAGAACCAGGGTCTCAGTCGCTGTGAGGCAGCAGCTCTACCCGCTGCACTGCCCACAATTCAGTGTCACATTTGTCTCCTCAAGTGGAATAATTTGACTGAAAGCAGAAAGGCTCAACTGAATGTACAGGTCAATACTCATTCTTTTGTCTAGCTTTGTTAATGCAGCCCATCTGGCCATCAATCCTATTCCTACTTAAGAGACACAAATGGCTGTTCCATTTCCTACATCACAAAACTGAACGGCCTCCAAGTGCTATAAGGCTCATTGAGATGTCACATGGTCTCCATTAATCACTGGATAAATGGAAGTTCTCCCTCCATGTTCTCGAGGTTTTCATGCATTTCAATCCATACAAACAAGAAACTGCAGGTGCTGGTTATTACGCAAAAGGACACAAAGTGCTGGAGTAACTCAGCGGGTCAGGCAGCGTCTCTGGAGAACGTGGACAGGTGACGTTTCAACTCGGGGCACTTCTTCAGACTGACTTTGGGGGGGGGGGCGTTGGGGGGGGGTGGGTTGGGTGGGGGATGAAAGCGGTGAACGGCAGAACAAATCCCGGTGAGCGATAGGTGGATACAGGTGAAGGGGGGTATAGATTGGCAGATGGTCGGACAAAGGCCAGAGATGGAATGACATAAAGTGTGAGATAAGAAGATAAGGAGAAGATGTGTGAAATGTGAAGCCAAAGGAAGGAATATAGGTGGGGGGAAAAAAGGCAGCTTGCAGCCCAGCGGTATGAACATTGACTTCTCCAACTTTAGATAGTTCCCCTCCCTCTTCCCAGTTCTCCCTCTATCTTCCTGTCTCCACCTATATCCTTCCTTTGTCCCGCCCCCCTGACATTAGTCTGAAGAAGGGTCTCGACCCAAAACGTCACCCATTCTTTCTCTCCTGAGATGCTGCCTGACCCGCTGAGTTACTCCAGCATTTTGTGAAATAAATACCTTCGATTTGTACCAGCATCTGCAGTTATTTTCTTACACAAAGTGCTGGAGTAACTCAGCGGGTCAAAGCAGAGTCTCTGGAGAAAAGGGATGGGTGACATTTTGTGTCTTTCATTTCTGGCCTTTGTTCCAACAATCTGCCTATCAAACCCCCCCCCCCCCCTCGCCTGCATCCATCTATTGTCTAAGACAGACACAAAATGCTGGAGTAACTCAGCGGAACAGGCAGCATCTCTTGGAGAGAAGGAATGGGGGACGTTTCGGGTCGAGACCCTTCTTCAGACTATTATCTGCCACGCTTTGTCCTGCCTCTGTTCCCTTCTAGCTTTCTTCTTTCCCCCCCCCCCCTACAAAAAGTCCAAAGAAGAATCCCGATCCGAAACGTCAGCTATTCCAAGTTCTCCACAGATGCCGGCTGGACTCCAGCATTTTGTGTCGTTTTTATGCATTTCAATTCATTTCATTTCAACCCAGCGTGTTATATTGTTCGCACTCATGCAGAATATCTTGAATCAATGAAGAGGAAAAAAAACGACAGGAAAAAGCCTAAAAAACTTAGCAAGTCAGGCAGCATCCACGGAAAGATGACACGCTGAGAAATTCAATTATTATGTTTATTTTCAAATTTCAGCATCTGTAGTTCCCCCCCCCACCACCCCCCCACTATTTTTCTATCAGTACAAATTTTGCATACTGCTTGATTTTATTTTCCCCTGGAAGCAAATGGCAGGTAAAATCGGTGAGGCGTAAAACATTGTGAGGAAGTGCCTTTAGAATGGAGATGAGGAGGAATTTCTTTGGGCAGAGGGTGGTGAATCTGTGGAATTCTTTGCCACAGACGTCTGTGGAAGCCAAGTCATTGGGTATTTTTAAATTGGGCAGATTGATAGGCTCTTGATTGGTAAGGGCATCAAAGGTCAAGTGTTTTACGGTCATAGGTCCCAGATACATCAATGGAATTCTTACTTGTGGGAGAAGGCAGATGAATGGGGTTGAGAGGGAAAATTAGATCGGCCGCAATTGAATCGGGGAGGAGACATCATGGGCCAAATGGCCTAATTCTGCTCCTATGTCATATGAAAACGTCCCAAAAAGATTTTTTGACACAAAAAGCTGGAGTAACTCAGCGGGACAGGCAGCATCTCTAGAGAAAAGGAATGGGTGGGGTTTCAGGTCAAGACCCTTCTTCGGACTGAGAGCCGGGGGGGGGGGGGGGGGGGGGGGAGAGGGAAACTAGAGATATGAAAAGGTACAAAGAACAAATGACTGAAAGGCGTGAAAAGGACAAATCAAAGCTAGCAACGATGATCGAGGAACAGTGAAGCCCACAATGGTCCATTGTTGGCTGTGGGGAAGGTGATAACGAGCGGGTACAAAGAGTGCGACCAAGCAGGACGACAGTGAAACTAGTAGGAAGAATTTCCGTTTTAGAGATGCAGCGTGAAAACAGGCCCATTCGGCCCATCTAGTCCACCCTGACCATGTAACCCCAGCAAATGCCCGAAACACGTGCAACATTGCTAGCGTGGACTGCAAACACCAAAGGAAGGGCCATGTAGCTTGAATGTGTTAACACAGTGGCCTTTACGAACAGAACTAAAACTACATTGACATTCATGCCTGTGGGTATGATCTTGCGTTCGAGCACATTTAACTGAGACCAGAGTCTGTCCAGCGGTAGGGGGGATAGTGTTTCAGCGGTGAATTAAAAATTATGCGTATACGCTGACCACTGAGTTCGGGATCCGCTGTGATTTTCCCGCTCGGGAACATAACTCAATCGCGTTACTGTTTAATTAGGGCCGGCCGTAATGATGCTTCCAAATGTAGCCTGCATCTCAAACAGATGCAAAGCCGACACCCATCCTGTGAAGTTTACTGATCCTGCAGATAAATGCAATCTGAGCTGACGGTCTTGATTCATATCATGGCTGGAACCATCCAACCCACAGCAGGGTGACAGGATGCATCACTGACCATTGGCACCATTGCCCTGTGACTGTACTCTTCAGGGAAAACACACTGGGGGCTGTAATCAGCATGGTCGCCATGTATTAACAGCCAGACAAACACTTCAGACTTTAGATTTTAGAGAGACAGCGCGGAAACAAAGCCCTTCGGCCCACTGACTCCATGTCAACCGGCGATTCCCTACACTAGAGTCATAGTGTCATAGATTGATACAGTGTGGAAATAGGTCCTTCAGCCCAACTCGCCCACACCGGCCAACAATGTCCCAGCTACCCTAGTCCCACTTGCCTACGCTTGGTTCATAACCTT
The DNA here is from genome assembly GCF_053455715.1 of Rhinoraja longicauda. NCBI lineage: Eukaryota > Metazoa > Chordata > Chondrichthyes > Rajiformes > Arhynchobatidae > Rhinoraja > Rhinoraja longicauda. The sequence continues at coordinate 31,973,557 of NC_135975.1, forward strand.
CCAAACCTGTCCTATCCATGTACCTGTCCAACTGTTTCTTAAACGATGGGATAGTCCCAGCCTCAACTACCTCCTCTGGCAGCTTGTTCCATACACCCACCACCATTTGTGTGAAAAAGTTACCCCCCGGATTCCTATTAAATTTTTTCCCCTTCAACTTGAACCTATGTCCTCTGGCCTTCGATTCCCCTACTCCATGTAAAAGACTCTATGCATCTACCCGATCTATTCCTTTCATGATTTTGTATACAGTTCTATCCTACACACTAGGAACAATTTACAATTCCACCGAAGCCAGTTGACCTACAAACCCGTACGTCGTTTTGCATGTGGGAGGAAACCGGAGCACCCGGAGAAAACCCACGTAGTCACAGGGAGAAGGTACAAACTCCGTAGTCAAGATTGAACCCTGGTCTCTGGCCCTGTAAGGCAGCAACTCTACCACTCCCCCACCTGCCAAACACATCTAACAGGAAGATAGGCATAAAGTGCTGGAGTAACTAAGCAGGTCTGGCAGCAACTCTGGAGAGAAGGACCCTGTGCCTCCCTCCCTGAATCTCAGTATGAAGAAGGGTCTCGACCCAAAACGTCACCTATTCCTTTTTTCCAGAGATGCCGCCTGACCCGCTGATTTACATCAGCTTTTTTTGTCTCCATCTTTGGTTTAAACCAGCTACACATCTAAAAGGAAGAGAGACACAAAATGCTGGAGTAACTCAGCAGGTCAGGCAATTTTGGGTCAGGACCCTACTTCAGATTGATTACAAGACTATTATCACTTTATTGATTGAAAGCTACAGCATAGAAACAGGCCCAAGTCCACGCCGACCATCGATCACATGTTCACACTGGTTTGATGCTGTTCCACTTTCACACCCACTCCCTGCACACGAGGTGCAATTTACAGAGCACAATGGGCAATGGTGGATCTGCGCAGTGTGAATAATAATAAGTTATGGGACTGTACAAGGTGAACAATCGGACGTTGTGGAACTGTACAAGGTGGACACTGGGAGGTTGTGGTCCTGTACTAGGTTGGACAATGAGAAGTTGCGGGACTGTAGACCATGGAGAATTGTGGAACTGTAGAAAGTGGACAATCAGGAGTTGGGGAATTGTTGAGGGCGGATATGGGGCAGTTATGGGACTATACAAAGTGGACAATGAAAGGTTTAGTTTGGTTTAGTTTAGTTTAGTTTAGAGATACAGCGCAAAAACAGGCCCTTCGGCCCATGTAGTCCGTGGCGACCAGCGATCCCCGCGCACAATAACACGATCCTAAACACACAAGGGACAATTTTTTTAACATTTATACCAAGCCTATTGACCTATAAACCTGCACATCTTTGGAGTGTGGGAGGAAAGCAAAGATCTCGGAGGAAACCCACGCAGGTCACGGGGAGAACGTACAAACTCCGCAGACAGCAGCCATGGTAAAAATGGAACCCGGGTCTCTGGCGCTGTAAGGCAGCAAATCTACTGCTGCTGTGCCACCCTTGCCGCCCATTGTGTGGTTGTGGGACAGTGCAAGGTGAACAATGATAACCTGTGGGACTGCACTGGGTGGACAATGGGAAGTTGTGGGACCGTGCGGAATGCACAACCTGAGTGGAATGAAGGAGGCCAATTCCTTCTGGAAGAGAGGAGAGAAAGGTGAGCGTGGCCAGAAAGCCACGGAGAAGGAAGGAGGAGGGGATGTATGGGGAGAACATGGATGGGAGAAGCAATGGCAGCGGAAAGAAAGGAGGAAAGAGGAAGGAAGGGTGCCTGGAATGAACTGAGGGTGAAAATAAAGGGGGAAAGAAGGGGAGTGAATGGAACAGAAACTTTACAAGAACTGAAACACAATGCAAACACTCGGGAGAGGATGAAGAAAGTGAGCCTCAGTGGCAGCCTGTCAAGTAAAATAAGTGTGTCCGGAAACTGGAGGGATGGAAACACAGAAACATAGAAAATAGGTGCAGGAGGAGGCCATTCGGCACCTTGAGCCAGCACCACCATTCAATATGATCGTAGAAACATAGAAAAATAGAAAATAGGTGCAGGAGGAGGCCATTTGACCCTTCGAGACAGCACCACCATTCATTGTGATCATGGCTGATCATCCACAATCAGTAACCCGTGCCTGCCTTCTCCCCATATCCCTTGATTCCACTAGCCCCGAGAGCTCTATCTAACTCTCTTTTAAATTCATCCAGTGAATCGGCCTCCGCTGCCCTCTGTGGCGGAGAATTCCACAAGTTCACAACTCTCTGGGTGAAAAAGTTCCTTCGCACCTCAGCCTTAAATGGCAGATCATCCAAAAATCAGTACCCCGTTCCTGCTTTCTCCCCGTATCCCTTGATTCCTTTGGCCCTAAGAGCTAACTCTCCCTTGAAAACATCCAGTGAATTGGCCTCCACTGCCTTCTGTGGCAGAGAGTTCCACAGATTTACAACTCTCTGGGCGAAAAAAAGTTTTTCCTCGTCTCAGTCCGTGGGACTGATGATTTATTTTTTTTAACGAGTGGGAGCTGGACTGGTGGGGCAATCGGGACCCACTAATCCTTTACGTACTGTCTGCTCCAGTCTACTCTGAGATGGGGCAGGCAGCAAAGGAGGCTGCTTGTGCAAGATTACATCCGCCACACACAACTAGAAAGTTATCTGCCAATAATTAACTTCACACAAAGCGAATTAAAAGGAGGAACATCTTTTTTTTTTAAAACATACCAAATGTTTGATCTTTTATGGTAGCAATTATGATGACAGGAATAGAAATATGAATATCAATATTTCAATAATGAAGACCTTCTTCGGGGGCTATTTGAGAAGCCATTGGGTTTCTCAGCATTCAAGAGAGAGCTGGATAGAGCTCTTAAGGATAGCGGAGTCAGGGGGTAGGGGGAGAAGGCAGGAACGGGGTACTGATTGAGAATGATCAGCCATGATCACATTGAATGGTGGTGCTGGCTCGAAGGGCCGAATGGCCTCCACCTGCACCTATTGTCTATTGTCTATTGTTTGCTTAAAGAGGTCCTGGTTGGGTTGCTCCTGGGCCTGGCCAAACTGGCCATCCACGAGTCACGGCGCCGGGCGGAAGAGGACTCTGCCCGAGCCGGCTGCCTGCCCCTTTTCCGGGGTTACGTCCGTGCCCGGGTGGGGTTAGAGAGGGGCTACTCGCTGTCCACGGGCACCCTGGGGGGATTCCGGGACCGCTGGGCACCGCGGGTGTTGAATACACCCTTGACAAGGAGTGTAAGATCGTTGTATAATAATTTATTGTTTGTCTTGTCTTACAGTGGTGGGTTCTGCTTTGGTTTTATTGTACTGTATATATTATCACTGTATACATTATTTTGATACTTGAATAAATATTTTTGATTTTTAAAAAAATGGTTTTGCTTAAATTGAAACTGTGCTTGATTTTACTGTGGACGTTGACTTAAGGCAATGTTGGGTGGTGGTGGAATAGATTCAACAAACATACTTATTGAGTCATACAACACGGAAACAGGCCCTTCTGCCCAACTCTCCCATGCCAACCAAGATGCTCCATCTACGCTAGTCCCACCTTCCACCTTTGGTCTATATCCCTCTAAGTCTTTCATCTCCTTGTCCAAGAGTCTTTTAAATGTCATTAGAGCACCTACCTCAACTACCTCCTCTGGCAGTTCGTTTTGTATACCAATAGTCAATATATTTGTCACATACACAACGTTGCGAACGTTGTGTGAAAAAGTTGCCCCTTAAGTTCTTATTACATTTTTTCCCCTCTCACCTTAAACCTATTCCCCTACTCTGGGTAAAAGGCTGTGCGTTCAGCCCATCTGTTCCCCTCATGATGTTAGGCACCTTTATACGGTCACCCTTCGGCCTCCTGAGGGGTGCTAGCCTGTCCAACCTCTGCCTGTAGCTCTCGTTTCCACCCGGCCCTCAGCTAACCATGGCCACTTTCATTTATCATCGTTACTTTATGTTTTGCATACATTTCGTTCATTCGTTCTATGTCTCTCTTTATCACCGTCAATAATAATATCTCTCTTTTCCCTTTCCCCTGACTCTCGGTCTGAAGAAGGCTGAATTGTCACCAATTCCTTCCCTCCTTCCCTGACCCGCTCTGAGTTACTCCAGCATTTGGTGGTATAAGACAATAACTGCAGATGCTGGTACAAAGCGAAGGTGTTTATTCACAAAATGCTGGAGTAACTCAGCAGGTCAGGCAGCATCTCAGGACAGAAGGAAGGAAGGAACCTTCTCTCCCGAGATGCTGCCTGACCTGCTGAGTTACTCCAGCATTTTGTGAATAAATACCAGCATTTGGAGCCTAACTTTCAAGCCCCCACCTCCCTCGGCAACACACTCTTGGTGAATTTGCCAGTAAGAATTCCACTGTCCGGTCCCGGGAAATATGACGCTCTTGACTCTTGAAATGTATTAAGGAAATAAGCAGGGAAACACAAGCAATGAAGAGAGATGGGCTTCTCTCCCCCTGCCCTGTTACAGACCCACCTGCTAATGTCCCCGCTATCTTTCTGGCTCCCCCCTCCCCTCCCACTGTGAATGTGTGCAGTGTGGAACGGGCGAAGTGCAACAGAGAATCTCTCTGTCCTGAAGCTGAATCGCACTGAAGCACAATCGTGCGTGGAATTTGTTTAGCAACGGCCCTGCCTGCCTTCGCCCGCTGTCCTGGCTGGCTGAGACTTCGTGCAAACTTGCTCTGCACCACAATGAGAAACTCTCAGAAAGTTTACGCACGGGTCTACACTCAAACGGCTCCTGGCAATCGTGTATGTAGGAAGGGACTTGCAGATGTGATGCTGGTTAAAACCGAAGGTACACACACACACACACACACACACACACACACACACACAGATACACACACACATACACACACACACACACACAGATACACACACACATACACACACACACACACACAGAGACACACACCCACATACACACACACACACACACACACAAAGCTGCAGTAACTCAGCGGGTCGTTTCCCTTTCCCCTGACTCAGTCTGAAGAAGGGTCTCGACCCCAAAAGTCACCAATTCCTTCTCTCCAGAGATGCTGCCTGTCCCGCTGAGTTACTCCAGCACTTTGTGTAGGTCTGCTGACAATATTTTTCACACGGCAACACAAAACATATCATCTACATGCGGCCCAAACCCGCATCACAGCCGCCAACAACAATATTATAAGCAGGCTTATTATTAGACGTTTCCCTTTATAACATTTCACGGACCCCCGTCTTCCCTTTTATCAAGATACGGACACAAAATGCTGGAGTAACTCAGCGGGTCAGGCAGCATCTTTGGAGAGAAGGGACGGGTGAGGCCCTTCTAATATGGTTCCTATCTGGGAGGATTCTGAAAATCAGTCTGAAGAAGGGTAGAGTCCATGACTTGAAACCTCGCTTGTCCATTCCTTCCACAAACGCTGCCTGACCCGCTGAGTTACTCCAGCACTTTTGAGCTGTGCTCAAGATTCCAGCAGCGTGAGCCTCCATCAAATACCCACCCCGCGCTAGGATGCCGAGATTGATCCCAGCACCTCTGAAATAGGATCGGGAAACCAACGGGTGAACGACCCATTGCCCAATTTATCAATAGGTTCCTTGGCAAAACCCGCGCTTGTGTGTGTGTGTGTGTGTGTGTGTGTGTGTGTGTGTGTGTGTGTGTGTGTGTGTGTGTTAGTCTGTCTGTGTGTATGTGTGTGTGTGTGTGTGATAGAGTGATACAGTGTGGAAACAGGCCCTTCGGCCCAACTTGCCCACACCGACCAACATGTCCCATCGACACTAGTCCCACCTGCCTGCGTTTGGTCCATACCCCTATAAACCTGTCCTATCCGTGTAACTGTCCGCTTCTTAAACGTTGCGATAATCCCTGCCTCAACTACCTCCTCTGGCAGCTTGTTCCGTGCGCTCACCACCCTTTACGTGAAAAAGTTACCCCTCAGATTCCTAAAAAATATTTCCCTCTTCACCTTAAACCTATGTCCTCTGGTTGTGTGAGTGTGTGTATCTGTGTGTGCGTGTCTGCGTGTGTGTCTATGTGTGTGTGTCTATGTGTGTGTGTGTGTGTGCGTGTCTGTGTGTATGCGTGTGTGTGTGTGTGTCTGTCTATGTGTGTGTGTGTGTCTGTGTGTGGGTCTGTGTGCGTGCGTGTGTGTGTGTGTGTGTGTGTGTGTCTGTCTATGTGTGCGTGTCTGTGTGTATGCGTGTGTGTGTCTGTCTGTCTATGTGTGCGTGTCTGTGTGTATGTGTGTGTCTGTCTATGTGTGCGTGTCTGTGTGTGTGTGTGTGTGTCTGTCTATGTGTGTGTGGCTGTGTGGGTCTATGTGCGTGTCTGTGTGTGTGTGTGTACGATATCGTATCTGAACGGTATGTATAATAAAATAAAACTATTCACAAGCCTGAAATCCCATCGGACATTCAATACCTAAAGAGCTAAATTACATTCAATTACTTGGATTTAATAATTTCACAGGGCTTTTGCAAATATTTGGTCTGAAACTCCTTCTTCGAGGTACACATATTATTACTAATCACCTCCTCCTGCGATTGTCACTCCGGTCAGTCCCCTGACACCAGTCACACAGCTACACACAGCTAACTAACCGCTCGGAAACCAACGCTATGTGAATGCTGGAGTTGGAGATAGGGGAACGAGCGGTGGCAAGATCGAACTTAAGCGCCATCAGATCGTGGAAGCTAAACTCTCTCATTTCATCTTTGTTTGCGATCTGTGTGGATTAAAAATTCAACCACAGTCCAGCTGAATAAAACCGTTGTTCTCCAAACGCGCCAAGCGCCTGCCAGCAATTCTGTTACTGAGGGGAAACCTGCAAGTTGATCTGCAATGGGCTGTTATAATTTGTTTATTTTACTTTAGCATAATAGAAACGTTTGTGTCGGCCCCTGCCAATAAAACAAAAAATGTGAGAGTTCTTTGTAGGTGTTAAGAAAACTGTCGCTAATCTATATTGTTAAGTTTCAGGTCCACGTTCAAGTGAAATAAGGGATACGTTTTATTTTTAATTTAATGCAATCTTGTCGATTGGGTTGGGTCACCACGTTAATTTTGGGAACCAGTTTATAAAGTTTTCAGCAAAGTTTAAGGCTCTATTAAGTGAACAATCGTTACACGCGGTCTCCTGGTTTGTCTTTTTTTGAACGTGGAAGCCTTGGCGAACTATTTTCCTCGTTACAAACAAACAAAATAACGGGGTTCAAAGCAAGATAAATGAGACAAATTGTTTCTGAAAAGCTCGCTTTGCCAAAAATGAGCCGAGGGCAAGTTGGGGAAGGAGAGGGGGGGGAGGGGGGGGGTGAAAGAGAGAGGGAGAGAGAGAGAGAGAGGCTGCAGATGTATGGGTAATTATATTTGGTTAAACAAGGGGCCTGAAGGGACCAAAGAAACCATTCTTTATAATAAAAACAACCCATCACCCATCCTGTCCCGCTCGCCCTCCGACTAACTGAAGCAATCTTTGTCTTCCCTCTGCCTCAAAGCCCAGTTTGCCAGATTAGCTTCCTGTCCACAAGAACAAAGTGCTTAATGTCGCCCTGCCATCAATTACCAATTGTACATTAGGAGACACAGGAAGATGAAGAGCTAACTTCGGGCGTTGAGGACAATCTGACCCAACATTAACTTCTCAAATGTGGTATTGGTAACCCTGGCGCAAGCTCAAGTCACATGGGGGGGTGGGGGAGGGAGGGGGTGGGGGGGGGGGGGAGGGGGTCTCTTGTGACCTCTGGGGAGTCTAGTTCTATTGCCTTGGAAAGTTGGGATACAGGCACCCGTTCACCATTCCTCCGGTTATAGTCACAGCGGCGCAGCTGGTAGAACCACCGGTAGCCTCCCAGCGCCAGAGACACGGGTCCCATCCTGACCCTGGCCTGGGGTGCTGTCTCTGTGTGTGTGTGTGTGTGTGTGTGTGTGTGTGTGTGTGTGTGTGTGCGTGCGTGGGTGTGTGTGTGGGTGTGTGTGTGTGTGTGTGTGTGTGTGTGTGCGTGTGTGTGTGTGTGTGTGTGTGTTGTCCCTGTCACCCGCGTGGGTTTCCACCTGGTGCTCGGGTTTCCCCCACACACATCCCAAAGACGTAGGCTTGGTTGGTCCTGTGTAAAATTGCCCCTCGCGTGTCCGGGAGCCGATGAAGGTGGGGTAACGTGCAATCGCGTTATTTTAGATCAGTTTAAGTTTAAGTGGAGGCGGACCCCCTTCGCTTTCCCCTTATCCCAGGTGCCTGTCCACTGTAAATGGCTCAGTTGTAATCATGTCTTGTCTTTCTGCTGGCTG